>NC_046366.1:10374702-10456751 GCF_011125445.2 Fundulus heteroclitus
ATAATTCATCTAGTGGCTGACCCGTTCCATCTGCCACCAAAGCATCTCCTTTTACACTCCCTATACCAAAGTATTGATTATGACTGGGAAACTGTGCTTTAATAAACATTACTCAGTAAAAGCAGCTTTCCAGGTTTAATATCTCCTGTTTAAGGGCAGTGGTGAACTTAAAAAAAGCCACAGCAACACAAGAAAGGGAAAAAAAAGTAATTTGTGTAGTGAACAATGAAGCCCATTTGTTTGCTGGATGATCTGTATCCGTCAGCCTTTTCCTTATCGTCGTGGCTTGTTTGACCAGGCTCAAACAGCCACTTTCAGCTCAGATACAGAACATTGTCAACAAAACACTCTGTCACCTGTCCTTATCCACCGGCGCCAACATAGATGGAAACCATTTTCTCTATCTGAGGTGCAGGCAATAGATTTCACCTTATGCAACACAGCTACATCAACCCTTTGCAATACTGTCTGCTTTTTTTTTCTCTCGATGTTTATATTCACGTGTGATTAATGCTTAGGAGTGGTAGAGATGCATGCAGCTCACACGAATGGAGGGTATAGGAAAGTGGACTCACGAAAACAGTGATTCAGAAACTAAACAGTGAAGAGTGGTGGAAGAAGTATGCGTTTGGCTAACCTTTGGATAAATAGATATTAATATCAGTTAAAAAATATTGAGACATTTAAGCAAGATAAATAAACAATAAGAACAGGAGTAAAGCCCCAATAGACATTTATTCCCACTTACAATGTTGTATCACATATGGTACACGTGATGAGAACATCCTGACTGTTTTGAAGGTTTCCCCTGAAGCTAAGGCCTTCAGAAAGAAGGTTGTGGCAACTTGTGATTCTGGTAAGGGATTTAAAAAGGTTTTAAAGAAATTAAAAATACTCCATTCTACCATATAGAAAAAGGTGTACAAATCGGGGTACATCTAAAACAACTGACAACATGCCCATGGCTGGCGTTCCAAGAAAGTTCAACCTGAAACCAGACCGCAAGATGCTAAAAGAAGTCTCTAAAAACCCTAACATGTGACTTTATGGTTTGCTCAGCAGGATTATTACTCTCAACATGTGTGCCTGTAATCTGCAAGACATTGCAAAACTTTTAACTTTCACAAGAGGTGTTCAAAAGTAAAACCTTTGCTCTTCTCTATGAAAATGTAAAGGCCAAACTTAAGTGTTCCAGCAACAATGTAAACCAAGACCAGGCATTCTGGGCTAATGTTCTTTAGAGAAAAGAATCTAAAATGTTATCATTTTTACACAAGAACAGAGGAAACATAGCGTAAACCAAATAAAGTGGTCCAGGCAAAGAACCTCAGTACTGCTGTAAAGCATTGGAGGTAGAGGTGTCATGGTAACGGTGGTTGCTTTGCTGCAGCTCAACATCATAGGATCTGCCATAAATCCCATTGTGTATCAGATGGTGCTTGAGGATAATGTGAGACAACCTGTAAAGAAAAAGTTTAAGCTGGAGCAGAAATTGAACCCTGGAAAATTATAACGAGCCAAAAGAATACCAGGAAGTCCACCAATGGCTTGTTAAGGGAACCTCCTTGGCCAAATGAAAGCCCAGATCTTGATCTCATTGAAATGCTTTGGGGGAACTTAAAACAGGCTAAGCCCGGTGGGACTCCTTTTAAGTCTTCAGAAAATCTAACATCGATCCCTTTGCAAAACTAATCTTATCCTTCACTTATTATTCAACAAAGCAATTCAAATAAACAAATACATTAGCCAGAGTGGAGCCAGAGTGGTTTATAAGAGCTTTAACAATTATACTATTTATTTTCTTGGCGGGAAGAATTGCTTAGATGAGAAGATACCACACCAGTAAACGTTAATGAAAAATCTTTATGTTGTGATTATTTAAGAAGGGGTATACTCAGCTTCATGGTTTTTATTTGATTTCACTGGTTTAAATGAAAAAGCTGCAAGTCATACTTCCCAGTGCATGCCTCTATTATCATCCTTTTCCTTCAATGCTTTTATGCGAAGTTTTAGATGCACAGTACACACGGATGAAAATCCCATACTGCAACGAAACGCTGTTACCAGACTCAATTTATTCCAGTGTGGTGGGACAAAAGTGGCAGCTGCTTATAAGAGTGAGTCTTGCAAACAGCAGCTGATCTAAAGGTACTATCAAGTTGGTAATGCCTATTGCACAGCAGGGTGGAACATTTATGTGGGACATTCATGATCTTAGCATTTAAGAACTTCCAGCTGCTGCGCCTCGTTGCCAACTGCAGCTGCGGTGAGCAAGCTTTGCTTTAATGAGTAGCTGGGTTTTTTGAAAAGAGTTCCATGTTCCTGTTTTTATTTCCCCTCCAGAGGCCCAATCCAGCGCCATGATGTTCGACTGCGTCTACCTGGAGCTCTCCGCCTCTTTAGAACACGGCACGAACGAGCTGCTGGAGGCGGCGGTGCGGACTGCAAGGGGCGACTGCGTGGGCCCCGGGTGGACAGATGGGGACCCGGCGGCGGGGCGCCGAGAGAGCCTGACGAGCCGCGCCAAGCGTTTCCTGGCGGGGCTGGTGCCTCGCTCGTACGGCCGAGACCGGGACCGAGGCCGCTACAGGGAAATGAGCCGCCACCGGGGAAGCAAAATCCTCCGGCAGAAGTCCCGGTCCTGCCATGACCTCAGTGCACTGTGACACACGAAATCACATAGAAATAAAACACACTCCACATCAACACAAAAAAAGAAAAAAAGTTGAACAATTGTTGGGAGGGGGGTGGAAGTTGGAAGAAAGTGGTGAATCAGTGAAGACGAAACCAGATGATGTGCAGGAGGTATGATTGGAGGGTAGAACGGGGGATAGAAAAAGGTGAGAAAGTGATAGAAAAAGGTGACTGATTACAACAGACAGCCTGGATCGCGGTACAACCATCAGTGAAAGGCAATTTTTGGACAACGGATACGGAGGCGGACTGCCTTTCGGCTCCGGCTTCGGGTGAATCAGCAAGCGCTCATTACCTGAAAGGATTGGGACAAAGAAAATCAGCGGCGGACTCCGGGTGCTGATTTAAAGCCTAATGAGGTTCGACGGACGGCATAATGGCAACAGAAATAAACACACACCCAGGTAGCACGTACTAATGTAGAGACTTATAGCATTTGATTATGTATACCTGTTATAAACCGTTTTATAGCATGCAGATTAGCAGAGACTACCCTATAGGTTTTACAGCGACCCGATTATTGACTTTACAGTACCTCAGTGGCCAATAGCTAATGCACAATCCCAATAGTGTTTCAAACAATGCCAGCCCAAAGGCAAGACTATTGTTATGTGTTCACGCTGCATCCACCATTTCTGTCCGTTCTGCTTTCAAGGATTGTTCGTTACCAACCATAACAGTGGCGGTCGGTGTGTTCATCTCAGACTTTTATACCAGGTTAAAACATCAGCAGTCATATCAGCCATATTGTTGCTGAATGCGCCGTGGGCAGTCAGCACAGCAAACCCTTTACTGGAGGACGCGAGGCGAACAGTTAAAGAAAAGGCAATAGCAAATACGGCAAGACTGTAGTCTTCGAATGACGCCAAGTCACAGAGACCACAGGGAGGCTCTTGGAGTGCGCGAGGACAAACACAAAACACAAATCTACCTGTGGCTGTTTGATGTTCTCTCTCTCTATTCCATTGTATTTTTTCACGTTGCCCTTTGGAACTTCTACATGCATTCAGACTGTTTTTTTTTTTTAAAGGGGGTTAGACACAGAGGAGGCTCTGGAAACGTTGTCAGGACATCTCCTCAAGCGTGCCGGCGTCACCGACACATTCTCGCTCGTTTGTCACTGTCCACTGAGCACTCTCATCCTCTCCACTGGGAATAAATACAGTTTGGTTTGACATCTTTATGAGTGTTTCTGTTATATTTTCAAAGGAAGCATTGAGAGACGAAGGGCGTCGCAATCCAGCTGTTTACCAGGTGAAGGAATGGCGTAGCAGGGCCTTTCAGAGCACTCACTGAGCCACAGGAGTCTGAGTTACAAATTTGTCTCGAAAGTATACAAATATAAATCATTTTATCTGGCTTATAATACATGACCCATGTAGTATTTGTGAAAAACCAGAATGTTTCCAGAAAATCCCTTATTAAGATTCTCCTTTCCTTAAGACATACAAAACATACAAAAGCAAGCCTTCCATATCAATCTGATTTTTAAGCTTTCTTACTCTTACAGAGTATTTAATGCATGTTATGTTAAAGTTCTACGATAAAAAGCAAGTTATTGATTGCAAGTTCTACAGAACTGTGTTTTTTAACTTACACCTCATACAATGACTATGAAAAAAATATGTGATTGAACTATTGCTATAAACTACAGTGGCTTGCTCAGGTGTTTACACCCAGTTTAAACACAAACTGCATATTGTTTTATTTTACACACAAAGTATTGCATAACAATGAAAAAAAAAAAGGTTTTACATTTTTTGAACAAATGATACTCCAAAAGATGAGATGTGCATCTGTATTCAGCCCCCTGAGTCAATACCCAGCAGGGCCACCTAGAGCTACAAGTCTTTTGGGTTATGTCTCTACCAGCGTCGCTCCTCCAGACCCTGAAACCTTTGCCCATTCTTCTTTGCAAAACATCTCAAGGGGTGGAGAGCGTCTAAAGATAATTTCTCAGGTTTTGCCATGAGTTCTCAATTAGATTTATATCTGGGGTTTGATTGGACCATGCCAACAAACGAAAACGCTTCTATCTAAACTGTTACCCTGCCACTCTGATAATGTTTTCAGGCTCAATGTCCTGCTGGGAGATGAATTATATTCCCCAGACTCAGTTTTTTTTTTTTTTTTTGCAATCTCTAACAGGCTTTAATACAGACTTGCATTGTGTTTAGCTCCCTCCATTTTTCCATCACCTCTGACAAGCTTCCTTGTCCCTGCTGTCCCCACAGCATGATGCTGCCGCCACCAATTTTCACTTTAGCACTCGTGTGTCTCATCTTACCAGAACACCTTCTTCCACATGGCTGCCGTTTTCCCTACATGACCTGTGGCAAACAGTTCATGATTTTCTTTTGCCACTCTTGCCCGAGAGGCCAGATTTGTGGGGTGATGTCCTGTCTGCACATTCGACCACCTGGGCTGTGGATCCCTGCAGCTCCTCCAGAGTTACCACGGGCCTCTGGACAGATTCTCTACTTGTTCACCTTGTCAGTTCAGAAGGCCCTGTTTTGGTAGGCTTGCAGTTGTGATATAATTCTTTCCTTCTTATATATGAGATGTATGTGACACGTCCAAAGCCTGGAATATTGTTTTATAGGATTCTCCTACTTCTTGTTCACTGGTCTTCATAAATCTGTTTGTTTTTTATATGACCTCAACAGATAAATTACTGACAGGTAACCTGTTTACTGTTTAGATATCCTCTGAAAGCAGGCGGTTGGACCAAATTTTGTTTAGAATACGAGTCAGCTTTATTGGCCAGGTTTGTGTGAACAAACAAAGAATTTGACTTCGACATAAGATCCCATCACTTTTGTAAAACCTTATTGAAGACCATCTGTAATTTTTATTCCACCTCACAATTATGATTTACCTTCTGTTGGTCTAGCACATAAAATGAGAATAACATACTGAAATTTGTATTTCTAACATGACAAAACTTGGAAAAAGTTCAAGCAGAAATATTCTTTTAACATGAATTTCACATTTTTTGTCTATTTATGACAATTTTAATAAATTAAGTGCAGGTATATTTGTTATTATTTGAAGTTAGAATGTGACTACTGGTAATCATCACAAAACCTCACACTTGAACAATATTGAATACCCACACCAGGATGCCAACCCAAACTTTGCTCTGGAAGTAGAGCCCATCAATTACAACCATTTGAGTCAAATAGCCCTCATGCTAGAGGAACCAGTACCGGCTTCTTTGAAGCCATTTTCATGCCCTGCAGGTATTGATGAAATGACGAGCCTTCAGCAGAGTTCGCTTAGCGGGCAACTGACTGACTGAGCACCTCAATTCCCTGCCAGCTTTACTCTCTGATTCGAACAGGTATGGATAAATAATTTCAATATTATAAGGATTGTGAAGATTTTTTGTAAATATGGGGTTCTACTGAACTGTTATGAGCAGTCAATATTTTACTTGCAACACGTAACTCTCTTAGTGTCTGAACTCAAGTTGATTTCCATTCAGAGCAGGACCTGCACAAAAGCAGGTTTCTTCCATGTAAAAGCTACTTTTAGTAAAACAGACCATGTGTAAACAGGGAAGGTGAGGTTGGAAAAGAAAATGGCCGCCTGACAGGAGTCCACCAGTCCAGGTCATGTTCCAAGCATCCACACAAATAACACCACACCTCCAGTCTCATGTAGAACCGACACCGGGACAGGAACAAAAGACACATCATGTTCCCACACTCTGCTCGTCCATCCAACCACACATCATGCAAACCCCCGATGTCTGATCTACTGTTGGCAATTTCTTGCTCCCAATCTTCCAAAAAAAGTCCCCTTTAAAATATTTAAAAGTCAAGATGAGCATATTATTTTTTTATTTATTTTTCAGAGAAGCTATGTGAGAAGATTTGTGGTTATCCCCAAAGTTATTATTCAATTTCATGCACACGATTTTGTAATTACGTTTCCTTGTTTCACCAGCATTTTATTGAACCAACCAACATGTGCGAGAATCAAGCTTGTCCATGAAGTTTCATGTGATCCATTCATTAATTTCAAAGACTCCTTTAATTTAAGAGCGCCATACAAGGAGAATAATTAAGATGAATCACAACAGATGTTTTAACTTAACCGACACAAGTCTATTTAGAAATGGTATTAGATACGTCCCTGCAGTGCAATGAATTTGAAGCATTAATATTAATTGCTTCACTTGCGGGGCTTTTTAAGTATGACAGTCAGCGAGCTAGATAATGAAAACATAGAAGTAGTCATGCAAGGCAAGGGAGATTTATTCAACAGACTCCAATGAGGAACCAAAGTACGTATGGTGCCTTGGAAAAATATACATTTCACAATTTGTGACGTTACAGCCACACAAATCAAATGTTTTCTATTCAGATCATTCATGGTTGTGAAGTGAAAGAGATATAACACATGATTGTCATTTTCTTTTTAGAAACAAAACTTTGAAATATGCGGCGTGCATTTGTATTGGGCCTTTTTTACTCTGGTACCCCAACATAAAATCCAGTGACACCAGTTGCCTTCAGAAGTCACCTAAATAAACGACAACAGTTCAGTTGTGTGTAATCAAATCGCAGTGCGACACCAGCTAGCATGTGAAGCCCTAAGAAGTTTGTTAGAGAACATTAGTCAGCAAACATCTCACAGGTCTGTGTTCAATCCACTATTCCACAACAAAGATATCTATTAGGAGATTGCTGTCCATCTAAAGTGGTTATATGCAACTGTGTTAGTGTAGCTCCGATCTACGCAGCGATTTGTTGGGAAGTCATGATTCAGACAGGAAGAGAGGCACGTTGGGAAAGTAAAACACATCCACTTGGGAGAAAATACTAAAAAAAATCTCTGAACTGCAAGGTAAACTGTACGCAACTTCTGGCCAGATTCATCCACATATAGGTTCGCCCTGGAAACACACAGCTCAATAAATAAGCAATAAAACATTTTAATAAACAGTGTACTTACCCAGGTAGATTCAGATGTACAGAAAACGGCGCTGTTCTTTGAGCTTGTTCGGGCAGCTAATGCAACTTTACATTTTCCACGGACTTGTTCATGCTGGCGGAATTCCCTGTATATACTGTTCCGTGAATACTCTATCTCACGGGTACGATGGTCCGCAGAGGGACCCTGTATGCAGCCAGAAGGTCAGGAAAAAAAATCTGTACAGATCTGTCCATCGGATCGGACAGTTTGGTGCGTCTCGGCCTTAACTTTAATCAGAGAGGTAGTCAAGAGGCCCGTGGTAACTTTGGAGGAGCTGGAGACCCCCACAGCTCAGAATAGAGAGACTGTCATAGGGACAACTTTCTTATAGCCATAATAATTACTCTGGACACACTACTACCACGGTAAAACATGGTGGCAGCATCATGCTGTGCAGATGCTTTTCTTCAGCAGGGACAGGGAAAGCTGCTCAGAGCTAATGTGAAGATGGGAGGTGCTAAATCCAGAGAAATCCTGAAAGATAGGCTTTAGAGGCAACAAAAGTCAAGACAGTTAAGATTTGGTTTCTAGTATCTAGATGAACAAAGCCGGTAGAGTTATACCCCAAATTACTTTGCAGCTGTAAAGCACTGGGTGGTTTTAATGAACGGCACATTTTCTTTTCCATTTTATTTGTTAAATACACTGAAAATAATTTGTTGTTTTGCTTTGATTTATTAATTATGCAGCACATCATCACCGGGTTGTTTTTTTTACTCAAGATGAGGTCGGTTAAGGTTTTTTCGTGCAATCGAAACCAAGTGTAAAATTGTATAAATCTAAGCACCGAGTTCAGGAATCCTTTTAGCTTAAATCTTTATGCACCACAGTCTGGATTCCCAGATAAACCTCTGCTGGGATGTTTGGTGTTCGGGGGTATTACTCTCTGCCTCTGAGGAGAGAACACAGTGGAGCTAAAAATAACTTTGCCGTGTTTGTTTACCTGAATTGGCTCCGAAATTAAACTTAGTCCAATGGATTATTCATGTTTGAAGATTCAGGTTCACGCTAAAAGCTTGTCCTTCTTTGCATAATCACCGCTTAGGTTCGGAGCATAAAAAAACGTGCGCTTCCGTACTCCATGCAGTGGGGTTTGATCCCCCTTCCAACGCAACACAACATAAACTCACTTCATTTAGAGTTGAAATGAAACAGAAATATTATTGCATATAACGAGAGAAAAGATCCCTGTCGGGCTACACATTTACTCCCTGGGTGTAGAGAGGGATGAGAGCTCTGCAGCCAATCATGAGCTCTCATCAGAGCTCAGCGGCTCTCTGGTCCTGATGCTGGCACGATAACTGTCTGGAGAGGAGGCACTGAAGAACTCTTGAGAGAAAGTCAAACTGGCAAGGAAGCAGAGGGGCTGGAGAGAGGGAGCAAATCAGACGGCGAGAAGGGGTTGGAAGAATGCTTTGAGGAGTAATGGTTGCTTGGAGACCGTTGTCAAGGAGACAGTGAGTCCTTTGGCATCTGAAATGTCCTACATTTATGTTGATTTTCAGAAGGAAGAGGGTTTTTTTTAAGTCCAATTTCACTTTTTTCCCCCCTCCCTACTCAAGCAGGAGACTGACAGCAATAACATCAAACGGAGGATGACTCCTCATCCTCGGCGTGATGAAGAGTCATACGGTGACTCTGTTAAAAGGGGGGGGGCGATGAAACAAAGGTTTTTGTCAGACTTAAACGGGTCAAAAAACTGTCAGATAACAGAAGTCATGTGAGAGCCTGGCTGACGCCCACAGGAGGGAAAGAGGAGGGAACGGGAGACAATATGACAGAATTTGTGTCTGTGACACCCTATCGGCGTCTCAAACTGTGACAGATATCCTCCCTCTTTGTGCTTCCCTGCCGCTGACTCATTCAGTGGGCATTTTCTCTGGTTCTTGGGCAAAAAAGAACACTTCATGCGAGCGAGGGGAGGCAGAGGGAGCTCAGATGACTTAAAACCACCCACTGAGTATCACTGGAAGCCTGTTGAAGTTCCTCTTCAGTTTCCACTAAAGAAAGCCTATTTTCAGTGAGCACTGTGCATAACTAATGAGATACGTGTTTCTTCCCTGTGGGTGCAGGGATGGAGGTAATACTGACGACGGAGCAGAGTTTGTGAAGAAAGCAGATGTGGCTGTGACTCTGGAAGGGGAAGCGACTGAGAATCTCAGGGGGATCCGTCTGATTCTGTTTTCGAGGAGCCATGGCTCATCGTGGCCCAAAGGTCATTATTCCTCTGCTTTATCCAAAGGGTGCAGAGAGTCGATTACACGCGCACACAGTCCATAATAAACAGCAAGGGGAAGCGCAGAGGAGCATAAGCCATTGTCGGAATATCACGAGGCACGTGTAATTAAACTTTGTCTGGAGAAAGCCAGAATGCAGGGACACATCTAAGGGTCAGGTGATCGTAATGGCATGCTGCAGACACACAGTGCAACCTCGTCACAGGCTGTGATCCTCATGCAATTCTCTCCTGCATGTCCACTAATCTGGATTTTACAGCAGATCAAAAGTTGGAGGGACAGCTATGTGCTTGGCAGATTAACCACTGAATGCCATCAGAAGATTAGCGCTGATGTTGTAAAATGAAACGAACACAATGTAGGGCACAAGTATTAAGGAGTACAGGAACTTTAAAAATACAATATCCCGAGCCTTAAATATCTCTCAAAGCACAATATAATCCATCGTCCAAAAAGGGATAATAGATGGATGTAGAACTCTGTGTAGACCTGCAGGCAAGACAGCAGGAGCATTAAAAAAAAAAATCAAGACTTGGTCACTTTGGAGGAGCTACAGAGATTCCCAGGTCGGAGAACTTGTCAATAAGGTGACTACTAGTCATACACTCAACACATATGTGCATGTATTCACAAAGAATCCTATGAATAAAAGATGACTAAAATTAATTATTTTCGGCGTAGAATTATTTAGGATAAATAAATAATAGGAAAAATATTTAATAATCCTGAATAGAAATTGGAAAAAATTTACAAAGTATATACACGGATCAAAAAATACTGGAAACACTAAAATAACATATCTGAATGGATGAAATACCCTTGTTAAATACTTTGTTCTTTATATAGTTGAATGTGCTGATATCATCACACAAAAATTATCAATGGAAATAAAATGTATTAACTCATGGAGGTCTGGATTTGGAGTAACAAAAAAATGAAAGAGGAAAAACACTACGGGCAGATCAAACGTTGATGTAATGTCCTTAAAACATGTCAAAATGAGGCTCAGTAGTGTGTGTGGCCTCCACCTGCCTGTATGACCTCCCTACAACGCCTGGGCATTCTCCTGATGAGGTGGAGGATGATCTCCTGGGGGCTTTCCTCCCAGACTTGGACTAACACATCCGCCAACTCCTTGACAGTCTGTGGTGATACCTGCCGTTGGTGAATGGAGCGAGACATGATGTCCCAGATGTGCTCAGTTGGATTCAGGTCTGGGGAACAGGCGGGCCGGTCCATAGCATCAATGCCTTTGTCTTGCAGGAACTCTGTACCTAAAGGCAGTCAGACTACCTCTGGTGAGCTCATGGAGGGCTGTGGGGCCCCCCAAAGAAATGCCACCCCACACCACTACTGACCCACTGCTAAACTGGTCATGCTGGAGGATGCTGCAGGCAGCAGAACATTCTCCACAGCATCTCTAGACCGTCACGTCTGTCATATGCTCAGTGTGAACCAGCTTTCATCTGTGAAGAGCACAGGGAGTCAGTGGCGTATAGGTCCGTGTACCTTCAGGCAATTCGATTTTTTTCCGGAAAACCAAAAACGAGAAAACGGAAGTAGTTTCCGTTTTCCGTTTTGGTTTTCCGGAAAAAAATCGAATTGCCTGAAGGTACACGGACCCGTATAACCCTGATGTACTGGCCTGTCTCCTGGTAGCACCTCCATGCTCTGGACACTACGCTGACAGACACAGCAAAGCTTCATGCCACAGCTCTCATTGATGTGCCATCCTGGATGAGCTGCACTACCTGAGTCACTTGTGTTTGTTGTAGACTCCGTCTCATGCTACCACTAGAGTGAAAATACAGCCAGCATTCAAAAGTGACCAAAACATCAGGCAGAAAGCAGAGGAACTGAGAAGTGGTCTGTGGTCACCACCTGCAGAACCAGTCCTTTAATGGGTGGGTGGATGATATTAGTGAATACGGGCACTGTGCTTCAAAGAAACGTGTCAAGAAGCCTAAGATTTGCAAATGCACACCCCTGCTTCTCAGATTGTCATCCTTTGTGTTGATCTATAGCTCACATAAAATCCTAATAAACAAAGAGCAACAAAATATCTAAAATGTTCAATATACTCCAAATTTTACAAAGCACTGTATAATGAATGGTAACAAAACAGGCCATCACAAATTACCACCAGAATCAGACAACTATCATGCAGTGTTCACTTGTATTCAGATAAAACTCCCTCTATATGGCGCTGGGTATCAGTATCATTGGCATTAATTCAGTCAGAGAATACATCAACTTTAGAATCAGCAATATTCTAAAACTGTTGAGTTATGTATGGCTTGGTATGAGCTCTATTCTTGGGTCCACTTTCAGCCTTTTAACATGGACTTCAGAATACACGCACCTCTAGTACCACCTACAGGCCACATCTCTTCTCGCATTGAATGGCAAGACTTGAAATCTAAATCCAGCAAGTGAGTCACATTTTCTTATTAATCAAGCAAATAAACACAAAACAATTTGAATAATCTGACATTTTTATTCAAGAAGGTCGCTGAAAAGCTTCCGTTTCTTGGACTCTCCTGTCTGGATCTCCTGCCAGTGGGCTCTCCTGTGTGCAAAGTGTGAGAGGGCAAACTTTGCCCAAACGTGACGAGCGAACTGATCAGACCTCAGCTTACTTTCACTGGGAACTGGAAGAGGAGGCCAGAAAAGAAGAGGCGTAAGTGAAGAACTGGGCAAGCAAAATAAAACCAGGAGCATAAAAACCGTCGGCGTTACCGAGCTCCTGTGCGATGCTTTGCCTCTGGCTGACCGACGCGCTGTTCCACACGGCTTCAAGTACTCGACTGCCCAACTTGGAGCAGGCCATTTGCACATACTGGCCCTGTGGGGAGAAACGGCGTGTGACGCGTTACATTTTTGTACCCCAGAAAAACCGAAACACAAACCTGTAAAAGCCTGTGAGCGGTCCTGTACCTCCAGTCTCTTGAGGATCTTGCCCCTGCCTTTGTCGCTGGAAGTGGTGATGAGGGCCTGCAAGACGTGGCTGCCGGACGGGTCGCAGGCCATAGTGAGGAGGTCGGCGGGGCTCAGGGAGCGCAGGCTGCTGAGAAGGTGTGAGCGCTCCTTAAACTTGGCCAGCGCTTGGACCAGCAGGGAACCGTGGTAACACATGGAGGTCAGCGGGACCTAAAAACAGCGACCGTCGGAGAAAAAAAAAAAACGGTTCAACCAATCTGATGCAGCATTGGAGACACGTGCAAGCTAAAAACGTCACCAGACGATCAACGCTTCCAAGAGACACTGACTAAAGGAAATCTTAATGCTCAAGAAAGTAAAAACAAAATCTAAAGATGACAATGTATAAAAACATGTCATCGCTCTCTTCAAACTGGAAAATCTACTGAGAAAATGAAGGTTGCTGATGTCATATATTAAAGCGTAACTCCCCCCCAATGTAAAAGCATAACCCCATCCCCAGACACATTTTACTATTACTATTATTTTGAAAAAAAAAAAAAAAGCCACCATCGCTGGAGGTTGAGGGAGTGGGGCTGAGCTCAGTTTGAGCCGCTGGCTCAAGACGCTGAATCAGCGATGCCTGAAGCTGGTTCTACCGAGGCAGTGGAGGACAAAACAGCTACAGTTTCTGAATGGTAAAGTGATGTTAGCAGCATCAATGCTGACAGGGGCTGATGTTCAAAGCAGTAACAAGCGCTAAACACTACCGATCAATGCTAATGATGCCACCTCCTGAGTCTCAATCAGAAGCTTTTACACCAGAATGTGGGGTAATTATGACGAAAGCAGGTACCATTTGAACCAACGGGAAAATTCAACAGCTATAGCCTCCGTTCAACCCTAAGAGTGCACCACTAAGACGGTTTTAAGACAAATGTTGCAAAACTAAACAAGTTCACATAAAAATTAACAATAAAGTAGCAACCTAGGCCCAGTTTATCTTCAAAATTGTTGATTTTGTGTTGAGTTACACTTTAAGCAGGAGGTGGACAACTTGAGCAACGACACACTGTAAAACCAGTAAGATAAAATATTGGGCATATTAAAAACAAATACTACAACACAATGGTCTTAAGGCCTCTTGGTTAAATTAATTGTGAAACTAGACTTCAATGTGTTCAAATAAACAATAGAGTTTCTCAGTTACTAAAAGTTTTTATGGGGGTTCCCCAAGGTTCAGTACTAACATGGAGAGATATTAACAATATATTTAAACTTTCTCAATTTAAACATTTATAAATCTCTCTTTTATAAAGCAACTCAACGACTTAATTTTTATTCAATGGTGTTGACATGTTAAATGTGAGCTCAAAAGTCTAGTAGAATTTAAAAACAGTAAACTGACTAAACAAAACTATTACAAGAGTTTACAGATTACCTCTTTCTGTGTGCTGCCCTCTGTTGAGTCAGACTGGTAATACACCTCATAGGTGAGCAGGGACATGAAGAGCGGCAGGCAGCAGACGTGTCGAGAGCCGGGCTCAGCGCAGTGGAACGACTGAGGGGAATCACAGCACAGAACTAACATGAAGCCGTTGAGTTGGGGGAAAAGGATGGAGGCGCACGTTAAAACAACAGCTGCTTTGGAGAAACCAGGAGCACTGTCGCGTTTTTTTAAAAACAGAGGAAAAACCTTTGGAGGCTTACACTCAGAAGGCACCGCATCATCTCGTCCTGCTTCTCTCCGCTCTCTGCGCAGCTTTCTGCTAACTGGACGATCACGCCCATGTGGCCCGCGGCCAAGACGGCCTCCACGCCCTGGACCAGCTCGTCAAACAGCCTCGGGAACTGCAGGAAACGGGAAAGTCGTCAAATTAATTCCAAGTGGTGAACTCTTCAGCCCCCAGCTCAACAACAACAACACGTCGCCTACCAGTTTACACTTGGCCGAGGCTGCCGTCAGCCTCTGGATGGGGAAGTTGGCGATGGGGTGGAGGGCGAGGTCAACCAAGCTGCCCTTCAGGTGGTTCTTGTAGAGGTCACGGAGCAGAGATTTGTGGGATAGCTGAATGATCGTCTCTATGAGGCGACTGGAGGCCTGGTCCTTCAGGAAAACCAGCAGTGGACTGTGGGAGAAAAGAGAAAACAGCATTCATCATCATAGCACTTTAACAACAAGCTTTTCTAAGAGGCTTTAGGGAAAACCGTCTCTAACCTGACTCCGGGGGCAGAGCTGCGGCTGGTCAGGTACTCCATGGTGCGCCTTAGAAGCTGCTTGCAGAGTTTAGGTCGCTTTCTGTGACACACAGTCAGCATGGTCTGGAAAACTGCACTGGCAGCACCGTCTGTAACGCTCACTAAAGTAAAAGAAAAAAAAAAAAAAAAAAAAGGGTGGTGTTAAAAACTTTGAGAAATTAAAGGACTTCAGCAGTGCAGAGTCATGCCAAAGCATTCATGCCGTCAGGACTTTTTTTTTTTTTTTAGATGTTACCACATCACAGCCACAAACCTCAATGCATTTTATCACACTTTTTTTAAATAGATTTATTAAATAGAAAAGAAAAAAAAAACAAGGTAGTGCATGATTGTGAAGTGGAAGGAAGACGGTGTGACGTGTGACCTCTCATTTGCATTTAGCAAAATCGGAGGCAATCGGACTTGGTGTGACAGAGCTGGACCTCTGTCCCTCATCCACATATTTCAAGTACAGAGACAGCGTTCACAGACAGAAACATGGGTGTGCCATGGGCTCCCCTGGGTCACCCATTGTGGCCAATTTGTACATGAAGGACCACCAACACACTGGGTTAAATATGTGGATGACCAAACCAAAGAAGTTTTGAGGCATTCCCCAACCACATCAACTCAGTGGACAGCAACATAGGGTGTACCAGAGAGGATGCCAAGAATAACATGTTGCCTTTTCTGGACTGTGTGGTACACATTGAGGAAGATGGGGGGTCTCAAAACTGAGGTTTACCGGAAGCCCAAACACACAGACAAACATCTGCATTTCGATTCATATCACCCACTGGAGCACAAACTCTCTGATTTACTGACAGCACTCCCTCTGCCACAGAGGAGAAACAAAAAGAATACAAGCACGTCAAGAAATCACTGCAAGCTTGCGCTTACCCAAAATGAGCCTTTTGTCAGAAAAAACAACAACAACAGTGTCAAAAACAGAGGAGAAAACAGAGAGACGCGAGGACATTGTCATTCCACGTGTGTGTCAGGAGTTTCTGAGACACTCGGGAGAATTTCCTCCAAACACAACATACCAGTCAATTTCAAACCTAATAACACTCTCAGACAAAAAGTGGCTCATCCCAAAGACAGAAGACCCAAACCACAGCTGAGCGGCGTTGTGTCTGCGGTCCAATGCAGCGAGGACTGCTCAGACTTACATTAGAGAAACTAAACAACAGCGACATAAACACATGGAGCAGCACAGGAGGGCCAACAGCTCAGGTACGATTCAGCAGTCCACCTGCACCTCGAGAACAAAGGGCACTCTTTTGACGACAATGATGTCCAGATTTAGGACAGATGGTTTGAAAGAGGGGTGAAAGAAGCCATCTTGGTCAAAAGAGAAAGATTTCCTGAGAAAATAAACAGAGGACGAGGATTGAGCTTCCAGCTCCTCAGTGTTTACAGCTTGGTCCTCCAACTCATTCCAAAGAGATTACATCAGCATCTCATCATCATTCAGGTGACCAAGTACTCCACTCAAACAGAGCAATATTAGCTTCTAATGACCCAGGATGGTGACGGGTGGGTAATTGATTTGCATCTGACCGAGTGTTTCTAGGAGGATGGGCCTCCATGTGCTTAAAAACAGCAGCACACCAACTGCAGGCTGCTCAAGTGCGAGCCACCAGAATCGACAAAGACTCCTGGACACGTGTCGAAACGTTTTCAGAAAGAAGTGAACGAAAGTTGCCTTGGCTCTGATTTAAGCCTGTTTGCTGATGTGACGACCCGGATAACTGAGAATTTGCACAGGCATCTGGATTCAGCTTCACAGAGAAAGCCATTAGAAATCCTGTTTGCAGACCACATGGAAGAAAAGGTGCTCTGGTCAGGAGAGAATAATGATGGACATTTTTGGCTGATATAAAACCCTACGCAGATGCGGACAGCGCACATCACCCTAAACCCACCACTGAGCCGGAGCAACTATTTAGATGACCTTTAAAAAAAAAATCTAGACGTGACATGCTGGTGGAGACATATTCCAAAATACTGACTCAGAGGCTTAAATAAAAAACTACACAAAAACATGACACACCTTTTTGATTATAAAAAAAAGCTGAAAACTGTTTGCTTCCACTTCACAGCTATGCAATACTTTGTGTTGATCTTTTAGGCGGAATATCAATAAAATACAAAAAAGTTAAAAAGGAGTATAAACAACTTGCATGAATGTGTGGTAAGTAAATGAAAGAATGCATATAATCTTTAACGGTGTATAGGTAGGCATGTTAAGGAATGAAACCGCCTGCTGGATTAGAAACACCCAACACCAGCAGTATTTTATAAAATGGTTCTTTCTGACAGTCAGGATTTAGTAAAAAGCAGCTTCACAGCCTCTGCGTGTGCATTTGCCCTGAGGGTTATTGACTTCAATCAGTTTTACTGATGAAATGAAATGGCTGCATGTATTATATAAATAATCTAGACCGTATTTTTACAGAAGACATTTCGATTCAGTGCTTATGCTTTGGCTCTGCGGGTTTTCAGACTAGAAAAATGACTTCAATCGCTTCTTTTGAATCTCATCTTCATACATTTCCTTTCCTACAGCAACACAAGTTTATCAACGACACATAAATGTGTTCAATACTTCTAAAAAACATCAATATTTGAAAATAAAATCTTGTATTCCTCTGTGTTAGATTTTTCTCTTTGTGATATGATACAAAGAAAGAATTGCCTCGTCTATAATCCGGCAAAATAAAAAAAAAAGGCGAAGACAGAGATGAACTCCGATGGTCTGATGAAAGGCCGCTTACGATTAATATTTTCCATCAAGGTCTCGGTGAGGCTCTTCAGCTCGTACCAGAACGAGGTGGGAATCTCAAAGTCTGTCAGATGAGGGGCCGCTCTCTGCACTTTGGCACCTGGTTCAAAACAGAACATCAAAAGAGAAACGCACACGTGAATACAAAAGTTAAAATGAACACACCTCAGGGTACGGAGCCCTGATGCTGTAAAAAAAAAAAAAAAATCTATTGAAAAGGATCAAAAGCTTAATTTCCTTTCTGTAATCTTCAGAGGAGAAGGGAAAAGGAAGTACATTACAAATGAGACGAAAATCTCCTTTTGGGCAGCTCCCTGTCAGTCAATCAGTTTGCCCTCGTTTTGCTCGCGGAGGCAAATCAAGTAGTTTAAAACCTCCAGCAAGCAATTGCTGCAATTTGCATCAAAACTCCTCCAATTTACACGGGAACACACGTATTACGGACAGATTTGGTTATTGTGCATGACCACCCCGTCCCAGGGACATCGTTATCTCTGGCGGGACTCAAACCAGCGCAGAGGAGTCGGCATGAAAATAAAGATCTTTTTTTTTGTAGTCTGAGCATGAATGGGTACTCTGCACAGAACAACAAAAGAAACGTCTCGAGTAATTAGCACGGATTAACCCATGCAGGGAAGCATGGGCGCATAACCAGAGGGAACCTGGGGAACAGACGAATCGAATGCTGGCAGCAAAAACGGAGGAACACGAAATAATAAGTTATTTAGAAAGCCATTCTTTTTCACGGGTGATCGCCCTTTTCCCTTGTTTGATTTTTTTAAAACATTCCCCGTTGAGGCGTTTTAGGATTTCTGCAGTACGATTGTGCTGCCAGTCTCGTGCACGCCGACTCATCCTGCTGGCTTTTCCCCATCACTGTCAACACTCACACTTTGCCTTATATCCTAACTTGGATGTCCAAAATTATTAAACATGCCACTTTACTAAATAGCCTTTGACATTATTATTTGTTTTGTCAACGCAAACTCAAAGCAGCACGCTTGTTTTTGAGTTTTTAAAGGTATATCCCGCTCCTCAGGGCGTAATAAAGGGCATCGTTTAAATATTGCTCCGATGCGGCCGCCATTCTCACCGTTATCGTTACAGAGAGGCGCTGCTGCATTATAAGATACGATGCTTTATTTGTCATTATACATACAAGGTACATACAATGAAATTTTGTAGATCAGATGGAGGGTTAGCCTGAGCTGCTGCGACTGACCGCGCTGCTCTTTGTTGATGTAGCAGTAGAACTGCATAGAATCAACACACCCTCCAAAAGGCGTCGCTGACTGACTTTTTTGGAAACGTAAAAAAACAAACAACACAAGTATTGTTTAACCAGTGAGGGCACATTAGCACAACCAGCTCACGCAGGCAACTACACTTTTCAGTGTGGAAGGCGATGCTTAGCAAAGTCAAAGTTAGGATTTTCAGCATCAGTGAAGTTTTCAAGTTTTCAGCATCCGACAAGAGGGGAACTGGAACACAAAAAGGCGAAGATGACGTAAACTGTGACTCGTTAGTTTTGACCTCTGAGGCAAAACGCGCCATTAGTTAAGGACTTGTTTTCTTCAAGGACCACACATACAAACAGTACTAATCACCAATAAGAGGCTTCAGTCAGTTGAAAATTTCTAATTCATAATAAATTTGAATTTTTGGTCTTTGTTTTAAAAGGTTTTAAAGCGACTGCTCTCTCACACAGTGGCACTGCATAACTTCTGTCCCAGATATAAAAAATAATGACTTCTGGTAAAGTAGTTATATTTTCACACCTTCTACAGCCATAGCCAGAAAATCTGGAATCAGTGAAAGTCGGTTTTAGCAGGACAAAGATTCACAAAACCGGGAATCAGGAATTGGGCACCGAACGGATCAGTTCACTACAACAAGATGAGGTGCCTCTGGGCGTCTGTGTGCGTTTACCTGGACGGGCTTCGGTGCGAGGAGGTCCAAGGCAGCCCCCCAGCACGTGTAAAAGCGTGCGGACCACGTGCGAGCCATGGACGTGTTTGATGAACTCGGCGCTGTTGTCTCTCACCACCTGACTTAGGGACAACACCTGGGTCTCCAACACGCCAGCACTTTCCTCCTCCTCCTCTTCTTCAGCGGCTTTTGATGGATCCTTCAGTGAGAACTCTAAAACAAATATTCAGAGCACGTAAACACGGGTAATTGTGTCCTACTTTAAGCCTTTTTATTTGCGTGAAAACTGAAGAAAACAGATGATTAGCTTAACAACAAACATGAATAAAGGGTTTTATTTATGTTTTTCTCCACATTTCACATGTTTTTGTGCCACAGATCCCAGGGGAAACACTCTTATTTTGTCGTATGTTGCCAGTTTACGATGGCATGACATTAAATCGATTCGAGTTTGAAAACTAACCAAACACACGTCATATTAAAGTCTTTCTCAGTATAAGAAGCAAGAAAAGTTTAGAAACAAAGCCAATAACCCCATCTAAGTCCCACTTACCATCCCACCTGGACATCTGTCTGAGCGCGCTCTCCACAACGTGGCCGCCACACCGGTCGCACGACGCCTCCTTAAAAGTGGAGCCCAGCTCTCCGCCCAGCTCGGCCAGCACCTCCCCCACCTGCTCGGGGTTGGACAGCTCAAGCAGCCGCTGCAGAGTGATGCTTCCCGTCTGGTCTGTCGCCACCAGGCTGGCTTTCCCTTTCACCTCAGCGAGGACGTTCTCCACAAACATCTCTGGGAAATGTATCGCAAATGTGTTTAAATATTTTTCTTCCGAGACATTTGCAAAAGGCGCACAGCAATGTCACAGAGAATCCGCACGAGGAATGACTGTTATACAAATATGTATTAAAATGATCAAAATAAATGAACTGTATCTACACTAAGGCAGAAAACAAACTATGCTGTCTGTTGTGCCCACAGTAATATTTATTCAATCTTGCTCTTTGTGTTTTATAGAGGTAAACATATACCTGGGTGAGCCTACCATTCCCCGGGCACATGCAGCACAAAATTACCTCAGTGCGGCCAGCACTAGTATTGACAGTGAACAGCGGTTCAGCGCTGTGGCCCATGTCATGGAGCTTGTGAAAAGGCAGAGATGCTCACTTTTGTCCAACAAAACCTGCCTCTCACACTGTACTGATAGGCTTGAGCTACATATAACAGTCAGGCTTGTTTAATTGCCTTTAAGGACTGGATGGATGGTTACTGAAGACCTAAGTTTTAGTTATAACGTAGCACACGTTATTTGGCTTTTTTTTTTCGCCTGTCTGAAAATCACATCTTCTGCTACACAATGTTTGTAGCAAATAGAATAGTGTAGTTAAGACTGAGTCCAATTAAGAGGACTGTGTTCTGCTAAGAAACAGAAGCTGCCATTATTTTGCACTTTTGATTTTGCTTGCACAGGGAAAAACTAATTGAGGTTTGAGCTGATAATTAAGACTGAACACACACATAGTGGGGTTCTGTTTTTAGTTCATTTTTAATTTAAGTGACTGTTAAGCATATTTAGATATTGATGCTCCTCTACTAATCTGCACTTATCACATGCCAATTGTGTACAGAGGTGTTATTCAGTTTTGTGACAATGCCAAATTTGCACAGTTTGGGAGAGACAATGTCATAAACAAATTTGTTTACATCATTTTCAGAATCCCTTTTTTGCATCTGTATTTGACAGTAAGCCAATTTAACAAAGAGTATGCAGAATAATAGTTGTTTGTTTTTTTTTTACAGAGGGAACTACATAGCCTTTCTAAGTAAATATAGGAGAAGAAATATCGGAATCGGTCAAATTAGTTGTGAAGTATCAACATGTGGGGTATGGGGAAAAATTCAATATCATGCATCCCTACTAGGGAGTAAGCCCAGTTGGGAAGTAGTTATGTTTTGTTGATGATGTTTATCATTTTAGACATATTTATCCAGGTACCAAAAACAACTCTTGTATATTTCCTTAAAATCAATAAAGACATCTGGGTTTTTTTTCTCCCCGGCGGACATGCCCACCCTGTCCACTGATTGCTTTTCCTGGTGACAAATGATGCACACCCAACCCATCCACAAAGAACAAAGAGGTTTTTCTCAACTTCCACTTCACAAAGAGTCCAGCTGCAGTTCCCACCCCTAAGGTCCCTCATTTGATCCAGACGCTCAGCTCCTTTTGCATTCTGAGCCAGTCATGTTGCAGCGTGACATCTCAGCTTTCCTTACTTTCAACAAATCTCTTTCTGAACTTGGTTACTTAAAAAGAGGCGGGGTGAAAAAACAAGCATGTTAGAACCCCAACGGCTAATTTGAAATGTATTCAATATACAGACCGTAACTGCTAAAATCTAAATCCTAACCTTTTCAGCCCACAAATAAACTGTAAAGAAAAGAAAATAATAAACTGTAGCCCAGCAGCGGTGTGAAGGACACACATATGGGAACATTTCCTCCATATGTGCAGTTGATGTTCTGCTACAGAGGAAAGTCACTGTATGTGAACTCTTTGAATTAATCCAGTTTACCTCTCTCGTCTTCTTCTTCAAAGCCTTCACTCAGTCTATCCCCAACACGGCGGAAGTAACCAACACTCAGAGCATCCAGTCGCTTCCTGCCACCATCACCCTTAGCTTTAGGTCCTTCTTTATCTTCCTCGTCCCTCTTCTTCTTCTTCCACTCTCCTCTTCCTCCATCTTCAGCGGGGTGCCTCCTCTTCCTGTCTCCTCCTTTCTGTGGCTTCTCTCCTTCCACTTTAGCCAGCATGTTGGATCTCAATAACACATGCAGAATACAGAGCAGAGGCTCAGCCTGGATCCCTGGTTAAAATGGAGACAAGTTCTCATCAAAATTGGGTAAAAAAAAAAAACAACAGTCTTGTTCTGACTGAGAGAAGCCTTCACTTTAGTTGTCATTGTGCTCTTTAGCCTCTAGGAATAAAACAATGTGTGTTGTATTTTGTTCTGGTTTTACTGCATGAACGACGAATTTAACCTCCAATGGAAAATAATATTAACTCTGAAGTAGTAATTCTTTACAGGTTTGATATGTCTAAAAGAGATTAAATCCCCATAAAGACCACAGAGTTCGGCTATAAACCAAACAGCACGTAGACTTCTTGCTAGCCCCGCTGCAACAAAACCGAACGAGAACGACCGCGAGATCGTTGTTCAATGAAAGGGATAATGATTTATTTAAACTGTTTTTAGCCGTAGATGAATGTACATTTGAGAAAAAGTGCATTACTCACGTGTGAGACCTGTAAATCTTCCGGCTTCTTCTTCTTCTACAGTTTCTTATCGTGCGGTTGGAACGCAGCCCTTAGATGGATTACTGCCCCCTACAGGAGTGGCGTGATTAAGGGTAAACAAACTGCTAAAACGAAATATGAAAAGACATTATTTCAGTATTTAATCATGAAAGCTTTCCTCCAACAATTAATTAAAAATAAGTTTTTCTTTCATAATGTGTTTTAATGTCAATTTATTCTCTGCCTTAACTGCTAAACTCAAATGACAAATTACTGTTTTTAGCTAGTTGTTTTGTTGTATCAGATTATGTTTGTTTGATGACTGCTTGTTTCATAAAGTTTACTGTCTGATTCTAACTAACATAAATTTAAAAAGAAAAAATCATCCTTCCCAAGCTTGACTTTTATTTACATTAGCTTTATAATCAATATCACAGTTTTCTTGACTTCTGCTTCTTTATTTTTTATGTTCTCTCCTAAACCTTTATCACTATTGCTAGAAGAGTATTCAAAATATGTGCCATATTGTAAATCTTATCTGTATGATGAATTTCCCAATTCTAATCTTTGAAGAGCAGAAAAGCTGTACAATGTAATACTACATTATTACATTATGTTAAAGTAGTGCTGACAACGTTGCTACAAATTTTGCTGTTTATATCCAATTATCAGTCAATTTTTTTCATATGCTATGTAAATAAAATATTTTCAAAGTAATGTTGCGCCACCATAAGCTACATACATATGTGGTTTGATTTGAGTCAGTTTTTTAAGTTTGAATGAAGCAGCTATGTCCGCCTCTGGTCTAGTGTGTTTCCAAGTTTTTATCTGAAATCGATACAGTAGAGTTCATGCTTAAGTCCCAAGTGCAGTTGTGTACCAGACAGAGCCGTGTTTAGCCTATTTTGTGCACACAGTGATAAAATAGATTTGTGTGAGCCAGGCTCTCTCCACCCAGCACTCATTCTTCTTTTTATAAAAAATACATGTTAAAGGTCTGTTGCTGTGTAGTTAAACTTTATTTATAAAACAACATTCACAGATAAAACAAGAAAAGGTCCTGACAACCTGGTTTGTGTTCAGGATACGCAGCTGAAACCCACACTGGATGTTGTTTTCAAGGTTGTGTTTGATTACAGAGCGAGAGCAAAGACAAAGGGAGGGGTTGTTTAACAAAGAAGGAATGCAATACAGATGATCACAGACAGGTATTGACTTGCAAAATATAATAATTGAAGTTTAGACTGAAGACGAATATTTTCCAAATGTTATTTTTCCCTCATTGAGGTCTTGTGATTACAATAAAACACACAGGCACACAAACACACACACACACACACACCACCACCACCACCTCTACTGTGTCCCCCCCCCCCCTCTTACTATGCTGCTTTCTGTTTTAACTGTAGTGTCAGAAAGGTCGGATCAGAGACCTCAAGCTGTAGCTTTCTTAGACTTTTTTGTGATGAAACTCATTCCACTGAAACTCTATCCTGAATAGAAACAATTCTCCCATTTAGCTGTGGTTTAGAAAGGTCAGATCAGAGACCTTAAGCTGTGGCTTTGAGGTATGTATAAATAGAAAAAAATAAGTTTTGAATTTTTCGTGATGGAGATCATTCTAGTGAAACAATGAATCAAAAGAAGTTATTCTATTTGTAGCTTTGGAGAGGTTGGACAACATTACTTCAGATCAGAAATCACCAAGAATATACTTAGCTTATTTCTTATTACTAGTAAAAAATAATTAAATCTTTATATATGTTTGTTAATGTATGAAAGAAGTCTAGTCAAGGATTTATTTAGCTTATTCCTTTGTTTTTCCTATATCTGTAATATTTTTCTCTTTATGTACAGCATTTTGAATAATCTTGTTAATGAATAGTGCTACATAAATAAACTTACCTTACCGTACCTTTTAATTATAATAATAATTAATAATAATAATAATATTTTTACCTTACCTTGTGTGATTTACTGAAGAGTGTTAAGTTATGTTTTTGTCTTTATTGTGCTGTAAATGTGACTTCATGGTTTAGGCTAAGGGAATTTTTATTACATTTATTTTTACCAAAGGGGTACATGTCTTATTCTGGTTATTCTGGTTATGGCTATGGTTTTCCGACTGGATCTGTTTGACAACCTGTGTCAGTTATCAATAACACGCACCCCTTCATTTTGGTGCACACTCTTTTAGAGAGGTGGCAATGATGCTACAATTGCTTAAGAAACAAATTAATTCTCATAGCCTGTTGACACCCCTCACCACCACCCCTTAAAAATAAAAGTCTAGCTTGACCATTGCTTGGAACATCCAATAAAAGCAGACTGGATGACCTCAAGGACCAGACACATACGCAAACGCTTAAAAGTTCAGATGAAAAAGAAGGTTTGAGTCCGTTAAGAGATTGAAAACAAATAGTAAAAGTTTAAAATCAATTCTAAAATGTAAAAGAAGCCAGTGTAATGAATATAAATCAGGGGTGATGTGATGTGTGCAAATTAGGAGGTGCGAGTTAAAGGAAGGGGCCGACTGCTTTCTGGACAAGCTGAAAGTGATTTAGGCTGAACTGAGAGACACCGACATAGAGGGCATTACAATAGCTAAGTCAAGCTAATATAAGTACGAATGGCCTTCTACTTCTATCTGTCAGATAAAAAGTGAATCACTTCAATGTTGTGCCACAGATACCGACATCGCGGTTCAGCCGGGACAAGAGAACAAAATGATCCACAGTGTCAAAGGCTGCTGTGGGATCCAACAAAGCAAGAACCACGGGAGACTTTTGATCAACAGACAGAGCTATGTCATCATGCACTTTTAATAAAGCGGCCCCTGTATTATTTTCAGAATGAACATTTTCAAAGATGCCTTTGCTCTTCAAAAGAAGGTTGAAGTTGAATAAAATTTTTTTTTTCCAAAGCATTGAAGAAAAAGATAAATTAGAAATTGGCCCATAATCCCATCAAACCAAGAGATCAAGGTTAGTTTTCTTATGAAGGGGTCAAACAACAGCATCTTTAAAATCAATTGGCATGGTTTTCTAGCAAATACAAAATTTAATAAAGGTCAGGAAAGCAGGGCCAACAGTAATAAAAACCTCTTTCATTAATTTAGATGGTTGAGGGTCAAGAGGGGAATTAATAGGTCTTACATGTTACACAAACCTATCTAAAAAAAATAAAAAAGTGGTTCAAACTGTTCAAACACAGCTGAAACAGCAGGAGCAACAGAGATATCTACTGTAGTGGATGAGTAGTGATGCGTCTAATAAATGCCACTTTGTCTATAAAAAACGGGACTGGTACCGAGCAAGGGTGTCTCCTAATGTTATCGGACAACGCATTGTCACCTGAACCCACGGGTGGCATCATTTGTCCAGGGCTCAGCTTTTAGTTTGGTGGGTTTAAATCTAACAGGGGCAAGTGAGTCCAGGGTTCCACGATCAGTTTCATAAAAAGATGAAATCATCAGGACAAAACGAGCCGTCCAGTTCATCAGAAGCAATAAGCTGTGAGTGCATGAAAGCAACAGCGAACTCTCCAGCACGGGTACAAATATGGCAGTAACAACCTGCGGACGATTGGCCTATTGGCTAATGGTTTTGAAGGAACTTCAAAATCAGTGATAATAGGAAAATGACCCGAGATAGCATTCTCAAATATTTTACAAAAAAGAGATGGACATCTCATAACAAGATCAAGTGTGTGTCCCAGGTGAAGTGTTTGTCCACGTGCTGATCGTGTTAGGCCAAAACAAGCTAAAAGCCTTGAAAGCTTCAGAGGTCAGGGAGAGTGTGTGAGAACAGAATATTAAATAACCCACTATGAAAAGGTTGTCATAAATAGGAACAAAATCTGCTAGAAATACATTACACAGTTGAATAAAATTGTGACCTCAGTCACAAAAATGCTGTAATTCAAACAAAGAATGAATCATAACAGGGAAGACTGTGTTAAAGTGTCTTTACAGTGGCAGCCCCTCCACCTCGTCCAGGCGAACGTGGGGGATTACAAAAGGAACAGTTGGGTGGGAGCGGCTCTGAAAATGTGCTTCTTTCCCCCGGTTTCAGCCAGGTTTCTGTCAACAAAAGGAAATCCGGGAAGCGAGGGCGATAAAAGTCATTCACGATGAAAGATTTATTTGTTAGTGATCTGCAACTCAACAGAGCCGTGCGAATGGAGCTATGGTCAGTCCGCTGGGAGACACGACTAAGCGGGCCAAGGCTCTCCTGTATAGGGCCCTGTCCGCAGATACAGAAGAATGACCTACAACGATGCACTGATATCCTTATTTTTTCTTATCTTTTTTTTTGTTGTTGTTGAAAAATCAAAGTTGTACAAGAGAGAAGAAAATACGCTACTCAAGCACAACCAGACTGTTCTTCTACTTTAAACCAGCGGGGGGCAGTATAGTAACGTTCCCAGTCTATTGCTTCATCATAACCAGTTATTGCTCCTCTTCATCATGTCCTCACAAGATAGTTTGAGATGAGTAAATGAATGCAAATGTTGTTGATTTAGTCAATGAGCCAACTAATCACACGATCTATCGAAATCAAAAAAGCAGAAGAATACAATATATTTAATCTGAAATCACACGAGTACATGTTTAATCTGAGCAGTTCAGTTTCGGATGGCACAAGTTTCTGCCCACAGTATAAGAAGAAGGAGAAAGAGCAAAGACCAGCTGTTCAGTTTTAACCCAGCATGATCACATCATGGTTTTGATACCAAACTACACTTTGATTAGCAACAAAAAGGAGCAATGTGCTGGGAGGACCAGGTTTACTTCAGCACAGAGAAAGATGCTTTTTGAACTTCTTTTAACTGATATTAAAACAAAAACTTTATGTTCCTGCCGCAAAGGTTAGTGAACATAAGACCTGTAAAGATTTTATTTCATGGTGAAATGAAATTCAGATTCATCTTTTATTTCTTCAGATTATGCTGTTCATTATCATTCTTATGCTCTATTCTTTTTCTTAGTTACTGTATTGTTTTTAAAGAGCCTTTTTTTGGACTGACATGGTTGTAACTTAGTACCATGTATCATTTCACAGCTTTTTTTTCCTCCATCAGGCTTTAAACATGTTGCATGTTGTCGATATTATAGCAATCAAACAAGCTGAGGCAGCACACGCATTCCTGATGGAAAATGTTAAGTCCTCAGTTAGGACATCACCCACAGGGTGAAATAATGACGCACTTTATTACGCTATGATTGCAAGAGCATGTGTACCCTTGCTTATGGAATGTTTGGGTGAGAAGCTAAATGAAACACGTACGGCATCAGGAGATGTTGAAATTACTAACTGAAATTAAAAAGATAACGTAGACTGAATCATAACGCAGGTACGCAAAATATGCCGTATTTGCTAACTGAAGGGAACTTGATCTAGTTTTCGAAACTATGGCGTGTATTTGTGTTCAGCACCCTTTATTCTGACACCCCTTGATTAAATACAGCGAACCAATTGCCATCAGACGTCAATAAGTATCTTGGATCTACCTGTGATTAATTTGATCTCAGTAGGCTATAAATACATATTTTTGCAAAGGCCTCACTAATCAGAGAAGCAGCCAAGAGTCCTTTGCTAACTGGATGAGCTGCAGATTTCTGGTGGGAAAATCTGTTGGTCGTGAACTGGACACATTAGTGGAGTGATGCTTCACTTCAGCATAGGCAGGGAAGCAGCTGGTCAGAGTTAATAGAAGGACATGGAGGGTAATATAAAATAACCCTGCAAGAAAAAAAACATCAAAGGATCCAAAAGACCAGAAGTACACCCTCCTACTGGATAGTGACCCTTAAGTTCCAGCCAGAGCGCCAATGGGATGGTTTAGATAAAATGTCATGAATGTGTTAGAGCTCTGACTAAGATTTATAAAAAAAATGGCGAGATGGTTATAGTGTAACAAAATGTAAAAAAGTACTAGAGGTAGAAACACTTCTGGACAGTGCTCTGCATATTAAAATATTTTTCCAACTTCAAATTGTTTCAAACTGACTGAGCTGGGTTTTGATTTCACAAATGAACCCAAGCTAATTTTCTGATATGAAAAATAAAGTATCCAAATGGAAAAAATAAAATGAAAACAACGCTAGAATTCAGTAACAAATGTATTTCAATGCTTCTTTTTTACTATCATCTACCAACCTTAAAACAAACAAATAAAAAAATACCAGTGAGTCCTTCTTTCCATTTTGGCACATGCAATCTGTTGCATGGACCACAGCACTAATTAGAGAATGTCAGCCAAAACTGAGTTGGCCAATTCACCGGAAACGGTCCCGTTTTAACATATCTCGCTCTCGTGAGTTTGTTCACAATGCTGAAGGCTGTAATCTATTTGAGGATGGGCGTGTGACAGCAATGAAACTCACAGGAAGCCAGCTGCTGGTAAACCCACCGAACAAAAGAGTGGATGTGAGAAAGATGGTGAGAAGAGGCAAGAAAGAGGTGCAAGGGAGAGAAGACAGACTAAACCAAAAAAAAAACAACAACAACAAAGTGTTCCACTATGTCAACACAAGGCACTATCAATCTCCTGGACAAGATTTTGCTATATATCTGCAGTACACAGCATATACCTATTCAATAAATCAGAGCGTTGTTAAAATGTTCATTTGTTTCAGAAACCCAGTTAACCAAGTGAAACACATTATACAGATTGATTAGACATAGATTGATGTTTTTAAGCCTTTATTTCTGTTAATTATGATGATCTTCCATTTTGTATTACAGAAATGTGGGCTTAAAAAAAGTATGTTTAATTCCTTAAAGGGTCTATAATCATGTTTTTTAAGCCTTCCAAAGTCAACTATAGGCTCATATATGATGAAATATTGCTTTTGGCACTACAAAGTATTCATGAAATTGTTTTTTGGTGCCATTTTTCCAACCCGGAAGAAAGACTCTTGCTTTCACTGTGACACCGCCTCTCTCCTGGTGTGGGGGCCACCCATTTAATGATGAGCGGCACCCACTTGACATTACTGTTACAATTTAACAAGTGGTTTGATTTACTTATGTCTCTTGCGTTTTCATCAGGTGGTTTTATTGTAGGAATCACAGCAGTTTTAAGAACTCATCTCCGAGACAATCTACTCTGGTACAAGCCAAGGTCCACCAAGCAGTCATCAGTGCGGTGATGTCACTGACCAAACACAAGCTAGCATGCTCCCAAAAACAAAATACAACCACTTCTGGTGGTTAGGCTCTTCTTTGGGAAGGCTGAGCAAAGTCTGAGACCTCTCAAAGCCGAAAACACATTTTTGCAACATATCTTTAGCTAATAAACTAGCAGTTGTGGTTGCTGTGCAGACTAGGTGCTAAAAGAGCCACTTCGTCTCAACTTTGAGCAGAAATGATTGTGCTCTGCCTTACATCACTGCTTGGAAGTGGGTGTGTTGTTTTGTGAATTAACAGTATTTCCTCACAACCTTGTCCTATCTGATCATTTTTTAATAACATTTGAGTTTAATCTAACTGAGTTCTCCACCTCCAAAAGAGGGTTCCATTATAGTAGATCTTTATCGGATAATGCTGCATCAAACTTTAAAGAGTCTGTCCCCCTTTTAATATCTTCAGTATTGCAGAAATACCCTGCAGATGGCAGCAATATTGTTTTTTTCCATTCACAAATAGATGTCTTTGTTAACAGTGTGACTTTGTCATTGTGTTCTGCATTAGACAATGTATCTCCCTTGAAAAAGAAGGTGATCACAGGAAGCTGGCTCCCTGGTTTAATTCAGAGCTGTGTTCCTTGAAGCACAATGTTAGGAAATTGGAGAGAAAATGGTGCTCTACACACCAAGAGGAATCCTACCTAATCTGGAAAGACAGTCTATTGTTGTATAGAAAAGACCCTTCACAGAGTTAGAGCAGCATATTTTTCATCATTAATTGAGGAGAATAAAAATAATCTTAGATTTGTCTTCAGTATAGTTGCCAAACTTACTCAGAGTCACAGCTCCATTGATAAATCCATTCCCTTAGGGTCACTTGTGGAGTATGGAGGACCAAGTCTTCCATAATTAAAAATAAATACAGAAATAAATAAATGCTCAATACATAAATATGCATACAATTATGTGCCACCAAAAATATAATAAACAAATAAATGTAGGTAGAAAATAAATTATACAGTAAGACTAAATGTATATATCTCCTTTAATTAGCCACTTTATTTATTAATTACTTATTTTTTTAAGTATTTATTTATGTGCATGTTATAATATTTTTGTCTGTTTTATTCTTTCTTTGTATTTTTTGCCCTATTTATTTCTCTGATGCTATTTATTTCGGCCTGTCCTTTTTACATTTCTGTTTGTCCTTTTTACATTTCTGTTTGTTGTTTTTACATTTCTGTCTGTCCTTTTTACATTTCTGTTTCTCGTTTTTACATTTCTGTCTGTCCTTTTTACATTTCTGTCTGTCCTTTTTACATTTCTGTTTGTTGTTTTTACATTTCTGTCTGTCCTTTTTACATTTCTGTTTCTCGTTTTTACATTTCTGCCTGTCCTTTTTACATTTCTGTTTGTCCTTTTTACATTTCTGTCTGTCCTTTTTACATTTCTGTTTGTTGTTTTTACATTTCTGTCTGTCCTTTTTACATTTCTGTTTCTCGTTTTTACATTTCTGTCTGTCCTTTTTACATTTCTGTTTCTCGTTTTTACATTTCTGTCTGTCCTTTTTACATTTCTGTTTGCCGTTTTTACATTTCTGTCTCTCCTTTTTACATTTCTGCCTGTCCCTTTTACATTTCTGTATGCATTTCTGCCTCATTATGCAAATGAGGAGGGGCTGTGTCTTAAGGGCTCAACTTCTTCCCATTGGTTGGTTAGCATTTTACTGCATCGGTCAATCTACATGGCTTTTCCCCGCACTAAAGAATTGTTTAGCAGTTTCAAACTCAGCAGGCAGACGTTCAGTGGCCGACCTCTTACGGGAAGCTGCTAATAGACTGGAAGAATTAGAACGCTGTACATTTGGGATCTGAAATGTTTTTCGGTGGTTTCAGATTCGGCTTTCCAGATCAATAACTCATCGGCGGATGGTTTATTCTACAAAACAGACACCTCTCCGCAACCACCGCATGGCAGACACTGAGCTACAACTGTAGTTTCCTCAAAACGAGTCTTAGTCCGTGGGCCAGAATCTGTGGGACGTCTCCTTAAGAACTTTCGTATGAACTGTCAGACGGCAACTTTCTTGTACTTAGATAAGTTGCTACACATAGCAGTGATCTCAAAACACCAATAATCCCACGTTTTCACTTGCACATTAATAAGTTATTGCTGATAAAAAATCTAAACTGTTGCGCTCCGGTCCGAGAGGTCACGTGATTCGATTTTTGCTGCTCAGCCAATCAGATCGCTGTATTGTCAGCTGAGTGCGTTCAATGTGTAAGGTCTTTTAAACAATTGTTTCCAGGCGAAGAAAGCCCAATAATAGCATTTTCTGGCGCCAGTTGGCAAAGATCTTGATGGCAAGGGAAAAGAAATAGCCCAGACCATCCATCATCCATTTTCTAACACGCTTATCCCTGCTGGGTTCGGACCGGTGCCGATCTCCGGCTGTCAATGGGCGAGAGGCGGGGTATAAACTGGACAGGTCGCCAGTCCATCACAGGGCAGAAATAGCCCAGACTTTTGCTCATTTTACTGTGATATCACCAAGACCTGCTGCGCTAGGATAGCACAGCCAAACGACTTATCCCCGGCAGAATTTGGATCCCCGGAGAAATAAATAGGGCAAAAAAATACAAAGAAAGAATAAAACAGACAAAAATATTATAACATGCACATAAATAAATACTTAAAAAAATAAGTAATTAATAAATAAAGTGGCTAATTAAAGGAGATATATACATTTAGTCTTACTGTATAATTTATTTTCTACCTACATTTATTTGTTTTTTATATTTTTGGTGGCACATAATTGTATGCATATTTATTTATTGAGCATTTATTTATTTCTGTATTTATTTTTAATTATGGAAGACTTGGTCCTCCATAGTGGAGTACCACAGGGTTCAATATATATATATATATATATATATATATATATATATATATATATATATATATATATATATATATATATATATATATATATATATATATATATATATATATATATATATATATATATGTGTGTGTGTGTGTGTGTGTGTGTGTGTGTGTGTGTGTGTGTGTGTGTTTATTTTTCCGATTGGCAAAATTATCAGACAGCATGGGATTAATTTCCACTGTTATGCTGATGACACTCAGGCATATTTATCCATAAATCCTGATGAATCCAATCAATTACTTAGACTGCAGTCATGTCTTGATGACATCAAAAGCTGGATGACTTTAAATTTCCTGCATTTAAATTCTGACAAGACAGAAGTTGGAATCGTTGGACCACAGTCCTCAAAAAATAAACTTCTTAATCAATCACTTAATCAGGCATTAACTTGGCCTCTGGTAATATAGTAATTTAAATCCCAAGAAATGTAATTAAATCCCATATTAAACAGGTTTCCAGAGTTTCCTTTTTTCACCTCCGGAATATCGCCAAAATTAGAAACATTCTGTCCAGGAGTGATGCTGGAAAACTGGTCCATGCATTTGTTACTTCAAGGCTGGACTATTGTAATTGTCAGGAAGTCCACAAAATGCAGTTCAAAGTCCTCAGCTGATCCAAAATGCTGCGGCAAGTTTCTGATGAAAATCAACAAGAGGGATCATATTTCTTCAATTTTAGTTGACCTTCATTGGCTTCCTGTTAAATCAAGAATATAATAAAAAATTCTTCGTCTAACGTATAAAGCCCTTAATAATCAAGCTCCATCATATATCAGAGCTCTGATTACCCCGTATGTTCCTAACAGAGCACTTCGCTCTCAGACTGCAGGTCTGCTGGTGGTTCCTAGAGTCTCTAAAAGTAGAATGGGAGGCACATCCTTTAGCTATCAGGCTCCTCTCCTGTGGAACCAACTCCCAGTTTTGGTCCGTGAGGCAGACACCCTGTCTACTTCTAAGACTAATCTTAAAACTTTCCTTTTTGACAAAACTTATAGTTAGAGTGGCTCATGTTACCCTGAACTACCTCTATAGTTATGCTACTATAGGCTTAGGCTACTGGAGGACATCAGTGCCTATTTTTCTCTACTGAGTTCTACTGTTCTCCAGTTTTGCATTGCTTATTTTCATTTCAGCTTTTAACTTTTTGTTCTCTCTGTTTGTGTTCTTCATACTAGGTACACCTGGTCTGGTTTTCTGGTTTGTTAACTGTTACATCATCCATGGAAGACAGAAAACCCGCTATTACCATCTAATGTAGAACTGATTACTGGATCAATGTGTGCTTCTGTGCTTGTTTGTCTCTCTCATTGTGTCTGTGCTCTGTTTTCTCTAACCGCAGTCGGTCGAGGCAGATGACCGTTCATACTGAACCTGATTCTGCTGGAGGTTTTTCCTTCCTGTTAATGAGTTTTTCTTTTCACTGTCGCCAAATGCTTTCTCAGTATGAGGGATTGCTGCAAAGCCATGAACAATGCAGACAACTCTCCCCGTGGCTCTACGCTTCTCCAGGAGTGAATGCTGCTTGTCGAGACTTTGATGTAATCAACTAGGTTCCCTTATATAGGACATTTTCGACCAATCTGTATAATTTGGTCCAATCTGTATAATATGATTGAATTTGACTTTATAAAGTGCCTTGAGATGACATGTTTCATTAATTGGCGCTATATAAATGTAAAGGGGTGCATAAATGTTCCAAAAGGGGGTGCTGTTTTCTGCAATTCCTGGCACTACTAACATGTTTGTCCTGCTGGGGACACCGTAGTGCAGGGGATTTTTTTTGTGCGCGAACGCTGTATTCCTTACAGTGTGTTTACTGCCTGTAGGTAAGCAGCAGCTCTGCTAGCCCGGTGTAAAATATACTTTACATTAATATACGGAGCTATTTCTGTTTGGTCAGTTTGCCAGTTAAATACAAATTGCATTTTGTATTTGTGATGTTTGAATATTTTGTAAAAAAGAAAATGTTTGAATGCTGACAGTGTGTTTACTGCCTGTAAGGTGGACGAAATAAACGCGCCAAGGTCTCCCCACAACTAAGAGCCCTGTGTCCAGTTCCTCTTCTGCACGGAACACATCCCACCTTCACCCAAAAGAAAACACAACGCAGAGTCCATAGGGTGTCTTCTACCAGCTGAAGGTTTAAAGAGGGAAAGCCTGGGTTACATAAATAAAATTTTATTGAATTGAATTGTTTACCAGGCAGGGTTAGCAGGGTATAGGTACTTCCTGGAGGAGGTGGGTAATGACCGTTCTACTCAGACCTGTGATGGTCCGTTCGTTTTCTAGGACAGGGCACGAGGATTACTCAGACATGCATGAATCAAGCAAAACACCACTTTGGCCCTGAGTTTCATTATGGAATATCATCATAACCTAGTTAGAAACATGATTTTTCATTGTATAGACAACTGAAAGGTTTTCATTTTGAAAATATACTTTCAATTTGACAAACAAATCTCAAGGGAATGTATATTGTCCTTTTTTAAATGTGACTATGTCAGGGTGCAGTTTTTGCCTGCTGCACCTTGAGCATTTTCCAGCACCTTCCTCCTGCCGCCTAGCTCTGTTTCCACTCACCTTAATCATCTACACCTGTTCACCCTCCAATCATCCTGGACTCTCTCCACCGGCAAGCTCAACTATAAAAGCTCACCTCAGTCTCCTCTTCCCCGCTGGTCCGTTGTCTACTCTCCCTAGTCTTGCAGCCAGAGATTTTCCCACGTCTGGCTGCCAGAGTTTTCCTATTGCCTGTCTGCTGCTGCTCCATCGTTTCTATGCTCCAGGTGATCTTTCCGCTCTGCTGCTGGTTCTCCCTGCTGCCCCAGCGTTCTCTCACCTGCTCTGGAGGCTATATGGTTCCTGCAAAACAGCCCTCCAGCGTCTTTTGATCCTTCAGTTCCCTCCAGTCCTCCAGCGTTCCCCATCCATCTTCTCCACCCAAGTAAAGACTCTGGTTCTCTCATCCACGACTCAAACTTTTGAATAAACCACCTCTAAACAGGCTCTGTGTGTGTGTTCGGATTCTCCGAGACAAATCCTGACAGACTATAAGATTGAAAACAGCGTGGAGGGGAACTTTAATATGTTTCTGCTATCCATTTCTGGTTGTCCTGCTGTTTGCATGAAGCTTCCCAGAGAAGTGTTGTGCCAAGAAGCCCATGGTAAGTCTGGAGAAATAAACAGCTAAGTTGGGGGAAGCTGTTGAAAGGACAACTATTTGAACATTTTGACCCACATGCAGAGAACTCTCACAGCGTGTCACCCTGAATACACCATCCCCATGTTGACTCAGACATGTTGACTCCATGTTGACACTGGTGACTGCATTATCCTGGGGATGATGGTTTTCTTTGGAAGGAATGGGCAAGCTGATAAGAAGTTGATCATATCAGAAATCCCTATAAACAAGCAGCAATCCCTGGAGAAAACCTGTCAGAGGTGTGAAAGACTTGAGACCAGAGCGGCGGTTCACCTTCCGGCAGGACAGCAACCCAAAACATAAAGAGCTGCAAGAGAATTATTTATAGAACAGCTCATTGCAAAAAGTCTAGCAGTAAATCGAGTTGAGAATGTTTAGCAAAGCTTAAACAAATGTGTCCTGGTGCATGGCGTACAGGTAGAGCTGGTGCCCCAATGTGCAGAGGCTACAAGTTCTTGACCCATCCACCTGGGATTTCAATTCCTCACCTTGAAAAGTCTGGTACATGTATTCCTCCCTTACCTGATCATTTCCTGTCTGATTACTAAGAATAAATGGCAGAAGCAAAACATCTTCAAAAAGCAAAGCTGGTAGAGGCATACTACGAAAGGCTTCAAAGTGGTCTGTGCAGCAAAATGGACTCATGTGAAGTATTAAGTCAGAGGACTGGATATCAATGCATGCCAAACTTTTGAGATATTCTAACTAAGTGTCGTTTTCTTTGCCTTTCAGAAAAACAAGATTTTGCTTAACGGTACAATTTTATGCTAATACAGAGTATCTTAAACACCCAAGCCTGCTTTTATTTACACCTGCAGGACATTGTGAGCAAATACATGGGCTCCAGATAAATCATTTGTGCACCAGCAGAGCTCCTTTGGTTTCCTCTGTTTGTGTTCATCTCCAGAGCAACAGCAGCGACAGCGCATGAATCAGCTTGCGCGAAGTAAACTGTGAATGAACAATTCAGTTGAAAAAAAATTGAGCAGACACACACATAGCCCCACAGACACATTTCATCACTCCTTTGCAATCGTGCACAGCTTTTGATGTCACTGCAGTGAGTCATTAAAAGATAGGAAAATCAAATATGGCACGCCCATTAAATTATAGGAATGGATATTCTTTCAGACACAACTAAAGACAATTTAACTGGTGCCTTTAAGTCATATAGTATGAACCCTTTTCTTCTTGTCCTAGCTAATACTGAAGTTTACCAACTACCTACCCAAATCAAGAGAAGGCCATGGTCCTTAATAGGTAAACGAGACAAAGTCAACAGCGTAGTCACACGTAGCTCCTTGACCCATCCGTCCTTCCATCCAGCCATTGGAAAACGTCAAAGTCACGCCTCCAGGAGACATCCTGATCAGATAAATGCTTCAGTTTCAAAATTAGATACAGACTAAATGATAAAGGTTTTAATTTTATGCCATCACTTATCTACAGTTTGTCCGGTGTCTTAGTTGGAGGGCAGTTACATATAAAACTTATGGAGTTGGTTGCAGAGATAGACAACCTTGTTGGCAATTTGAAAAAAAAAAAACATGTATTGTGAAAAGGCATGACATTATAATCCGCAATGATTTAACCATTGTCACAGTTAGTATGATGATAGGCTGATTAAACAAACATAGAAAAGAAATCTGCTCCTGCCTGCTTGTTACTGTAACAGGACTATCTCATCATGTAATTATGGGGCAAGATAAGTAAAGCAGGTTTAAGACGGCATCCGGATTCTTAGGTCGTCTGAGTCACTGCTGCTCACATGATGTCAAAATTTGAATCCGAAAAACCACAAATTCACTGGTGAACTTCATTCAAGACAATGACCTAGCTGTGACGGAGTGATGCAATATTACCATTGTTTCTTAGGAAGTTTGCCACTATTGCTTCATAACAGTTTCCATTAGAAATGCGTTTTCATGAGCAAACTAAAATCATGTGGCAGTTTGCTTGAAATGCATTTAAAGACATGGGCAGTGCTGTCACTTTGTTCCTCGGGTTGGTTTTGACACATGTACCGTATACATATAGTTTAAAACAAAACACAATGACGGACTCTGTTTTTTCTTTTATTACATTTTGTTTTAGTCTTTAAAAAAGGCTACATTACTTAATTGTGTATTCCTCACTTTCACTGCTCATGCACAGAGAAACATGAAAAAAAAGGTTCCTCAATCAGGATAAATACCAAAGTTTAGGTGGCTGTTGTCGTGGGAAGAATAATTTTTGATGAAGGCAGTCCTAGCTGTGAGTATATTTGATCAGTGTTTAATATCACCTTTATAGTCACGTTGTTCACGTGTTTGATGACATCGGTTGCAACAGATAACTATGACCTCCTTTTACAAAGCAGAATAAAGTTATACAGAACATTTTCCCTCCACACTGTGTAAATGTACACACATACACATATACATGCATATATTAACCTAACAGTCATGTTTTTGGACTGTGGGAGGAAGCCGGAGTACCCAGAGAGAAACCCATGCATGCACCGAGAGAACATGCAAACTCCATGCAGAAAGAGCCGTGACAGCACGGCGTGGTTGAAGATCAATTTGTCTACAGGGTTAGGGGTACTTTACCGCTTTCTTTTCACACCTCTGCTGGCCGTTGCTGACTCGCTCAGCTCCATCACAGACATATACGTAGACCCCTCGTTGAGCGTAGAATGTCACGCTCACCTCACTATTGAATAGAAGTGGCATAGTGGAGCGAATCGAAGAAGCTGCCTCATTGATGTGCTGCGTGGATTTGTACCAACCGATTCACAGCACAAACCTGATCTATTACCTTTCACAGGTAACAATGAACGTGTATACTCATTGTAGTATTTATTCATTAAAATGTCATAACGTTTCAGTTATATATATATATATATATATATATGTAAAGTTATTGTGCCAACAGTGCACGATAATTGAATTGGAAACCTTTGTATGCAACCATAGTGAGGTACTGGCATAGAAATTCTTTAAGTCACAGTATGTGACTATGCCCCTTTAAGCTTTTTTTGTTTAATAGAAGACATATTTATTATTTGTTATTTCAATGAAGAAAAATTCACGAAATAGTAAGCTGGAGAACAACATGGATGTGGTTCTTGCATAAACGGCACAGTGAGCAAGTCCCTTCCTTTTATCCACAACCGAATCAGAAAAAAGTGCAGGATCGATCAGTCTAAATATTGTGGTTTTCATGTTTTTCTCCGTCTCAGTTGGTCTGCAGCAGTGTAGATTTTATGATTCTCAAATAGTGTTTAAAAGAATCACTGTTCAGTCTGTAGCTTTCCAGACCAAATTACAAAATAAATAAATAAATAAACTAACAAGCAGGTACATATTTCCATACCATGTTTATGCTCACGTCAACGCCAATGGGATGCTGGGCAGTGAGCCATGCTGCCTACTCCTGTTATAGTAACCAGCTTTAAATATATTAGGGGTAATGATGAGCTTTTAGTTGAAAGTGGGTCTGTTGGCTAATCAAGAGATAAAAAAGTGAAAGAGCAATGGGAAGTTTTTTTTTTTTTTTTTTTTTTTGCAACCAAAGGGTCCCCCTCAAATCGAAAGTAATATATTTGCTCAACCATGGTTTCAAAACGTGAGGTGGTCACCCAAGTCCAAATGTTTTAATCCATCCGGAACAGATGAATCACCTCATCTGTCGTTTCTCAATGTTTCACTCTTCTTAATAAACTTGTTGAATAGCAAATCTCCCCCCCCCCCCTTTTTTTTTTCACACACACGCACGTCATCCACCAGGACAAGCGTACTCGCCCTCTCTGACGCACCGCTTACCAAATCGCGCTTTGGACCGGGACCACCCGGTGGGAGTGGGGTAAGTTCAGCAGCACCTCAGGGCGGGGTTCTGCGCTGAGGCATAGGGGTGTGTATCTGCTTTAAATACCGAGCAACCTCTTGTCGGACATGCGTAAAAGTTCCACATCCAAAGAGCGGCGCACGTCACGAGAAGAAAGTTTTTAATCAACCTTTAAAAGAGCGCCGCATTGTTACACAGGGAGAACAAGAAGAAGAAGTCTCCCCGCTGACCCGAAAGAAGAATCCAATCAGGTCAGGTTCTTAAAAACTCTTATTTATGTAGTTATTATTTTTTTATTCAATTTTATGCTCGAACATAGAACTTTATTCTGGTGTCCTGTAAACAGAGAAGCTGGAATCCTATGAAATAACGCGTCGCGTCCCTAAAAGGAGCCCTGCATGGACTCTTCACTAGTTCTGTTTCTCTTTTCTCCGTTATTCTATAAACACATTTAGCAGCTTCACGTGATCCCAGCTGCCTGTGGACGTTTCTCCGACTATTCTGTCTCCCAGCAGTCTCTCTTCGTTTCCTAAATTAACTTTGGAAAGTTATTGGATTAGTTAAGGTTTTATCACTACTTCAGCCTGTTGGGTTGTGGCGACCCAGCCAGCAGCTGCTTCTGATTCCACTTTATCACAAAGATACAGTGCATCATGTGTGGCCTGTATGTACTTCTGCATTTATAGATTGCAGGGCAAATGTTTGGAAGCAGAAACAAATTTATACCACAAAAATACCAACAAAATAAGCATGGTTAAAATGGTGTCATTAGTTTCTTTATTATTATTATTATTATTATTATTATTATTATTTTTGCTTATGATTTGCTTTGACTGTAACATCAAACTTTTACATCAGCATGGCTATACACAATATACAAACTGGGATTATTTTGTTGCTTGTTTGTTTTACTTTTGTTGTAAAGTTGTGACCAATCATACATCTAAGCCCTAAGCATTATGTTAACCTGTATTCAGCGCTGCTGTGTTTAAAGCAATGTGTTCATAAATTTGTGGGTTCTCTCCTGGTACTGCAGCTTCCTTCCTTCCTTCCTTCCTTCCTTCCATCCTTCCTTCCTTCCTTCCCATCATATGTATTCAAACACAACACGTTGACATGCCGCTTGTATTTTATATACAGAAAACTGCCACATGTGCAAGCAACTAGTTTATTATTGCAGCTATCCCATTTGTTTTAAACTCACAGCATCTTTATAGCTGGATTAGTGAAAAGGCTGGCCTACCTTTTTTAATTTTCAAACCAGGAATTAAAAAAGTTTCACTCCAAAAAGAAAAAAAAAATCCTGTTATTGTACTGTATTAAAATGTTATTGCAATATGGTGGTTCTTGGAAAAATGCAGTGAGTTGGTACTTGTCATCAAGAGGTTGAGAACCATAAAGTCAGTATTGCAATTAAACAAATAATAAATGCATTTAAGTATTAAAATGCGTTTTGACATATCAGTGCTGAGAGACTTTTTGCATAATACGGCTCACCTCACCAACTAAACAAGCCCAGACTTTTGTCATTATTCATCGAGATGAGTTTGCCACTTTCTCCATCTGAAGACCGCTTCATTTCAAGATTGACTGATGCCTGTATTAAAAGCTTTTGCATTAAAATGGCGGTGATCAGAGGGCCCGGTGGCGCCGGTGCATTGCAGCCTCGCCTCTGTCAGCCTGCCCCAGGGCAGCTGTAGCTACTAACATAGCTCACCACCGCCAGGGTGTGAATGAGTGAATGACTGAACTGTAGTGTAAAGCGCTTTGGGGTTGTCAAGACTAGTTAAAGTGCTATACAAGTACAAGCCATTTACCATTTACCAAAATAGAAGGGAAAGAGCAATTTTTCCACATACCTCACTTTTTATAATGACTCTTTACTTTAAGGGCTTCGGGTAAGTGAGTAGGCAGCCTTGGGAACCCATATAAACACAATAGTGAGGGAAATCAGCTTTTTAATGATTTGTTACACAATTGTTCAGAGAATGTTTGTTTGATTTGGAAAGGAGCAGTGGAAGGGAGTTGATTTCTGGTCGCCAGATGACCTCAGGAAGTGTAAGATAGGAAAAATCCCAGCAGAAGCATACTGCACCGATTACCTCTTACAGAAAGCACAGATGTTACACACACCCACGCATTCTTTATAAAACACGGGTTCTGAAGGCTCGATACGTTGAGGCACCCCTCCCAACCACCTCCTCATTTGTACATTGCCCTTTGACCTCCGGTACATAACTTCACTATCGCTGTCCTTTCCCCAAGTTAGCCTGCAAAGTCAATTTGACATGATTTACATTGAAGAAAACCTCAATGCAAATATTTAAACAGAAGAATCAATCTGAAAGCCCTGACATTTCACCTAAGGCTATCATTGAATTTGTCTGTTTAAATACAGACTTGGTGAATAGCTGGAGCTATGCCAAAATAGCCTCTCGTCAGAAGGTAGGCATCTGAGGAATGCTTGAAATGGTTACATATGAAGAAAGATCATTATTTTACCAGCGACATCTCGGAAAATGGCACATCTTTTATGGAGGACTGCATTTTGTTTTCCATGCTTTTCAGAAACCTTCATAAATGCAAAACAACTGAAGCAGCCCATTAAAGATTTAAGGGTATTATTTTCCTAATAAAAAAGTAATTAAAGGCATATTTCTCTCTAAGAGTCACATCTTTGTGTAGAAGCTAATAGCAGCATGTCCACAAAACAGGGAGGTTTAAACGTCTCCGAAGCTAACATCTGCATCTTTTATGCTAGAAAGTCATTCTGTTCGAAAGTTGGAAATATACACATGTCGCAAATTTGAGTCATTTGTTTAGATATAGCTTTAGATTTAGTTTTAACTTCAGCTTTTATCCGCTTTGAGTTGGCAGAAGCAATTGACTTTCTGAAGCACTATCCTTCAACAAATTTTCTTCCAACAAGACTGGTTGAAAGACAAAAAAAAGGAAGTCCTGTAATGAGTTAAAGTTCAGATCTTTTTTTATTGTGAAACGCTGTGGAAACACAATTATGAAATATGTGGTAAAACCCTACAATGACTGTTTCTGTTAGGTCATTACTGTTCCTTTTCTACCTTGGCTTTCTGTTAACACCTGTAAGGCCTGTAACAGTTCAGGTCATTACTGTTAAAAGGGCTGATTTTGCTGATCATCAATTACTCAGTGAAGCAAATGTATGTGACTCGAAGCGTCCAGGATCATATGCCTCTTAAATCCAATGGAAGCAGCCAAGTACTCAGGATTTTCCTCCATAGCTTTTGCAATTTGTCTAACTATTAATGAAACTGTATAACATGTTGGGTGTTTAGATTAAAATGATTTCACTACTTTGTAAATTCCAGATTGTTTTTATTATGTCCCGAAAGACGAAGCTCCAGAAATAAAAGAGGATGTGTTTTCTCGTTGCCATAATTCAACGTCTCAGTTTGAGTCTGGGTTGTGACAGCAAGATAAATGCTCCCACAGTGAATCTAAACTAGCACTACCATACGTGCACATTAAAAAAAAAACTTCACAATCACATAAAATACATTACTCTGCAGTTTCTGTTTATGTGCAGGCGGGTTGCAACAAATGGAATGCAGCTGCTTGTAGGAGTTATGTTGGATCACACAGGGAGTGTTCACAACAAGGTCTGCAAAATGTCTCTTAATGCTTTGGGAATGTCTGAAAGTCTCGTTTAGATGTGAAGTAATTCTGGGAAAACATGAAAAAAAAAAGATCTTTGACCTTTTCATTATGTGAAGATAAAGAGAGATAGAGAGATGTTTGGTGAGGTGCTGTTGAGCTGGAATGAAATGTACTGAAACAAAATGTGTCCAGTCTGACATCTTGACTTTTTCGCCTGTTTGTTTTAACAATTTTGGTGACAAGTCTGTCAAAGATTCCCCGTTAAAAAGACTTTGTTATAAATAAGATTTTAGCATTTTGAGATAATTGGCTGCCAGGGCTGGGTAATATGGCTTAAAAATAAAATCAACTTTTTTATTATACCAAATCTGATTAATCTATAACCCCCCCCCCTTCTTGTTTCACAAAAATAAATTAAAGAAATGACTTTAAGAACATTTAGGTCAAGCATCTTCCCTGCGAGCTGATCTGAATGCAAAGTGTAATTACATACAAGCTGTGAAAATTGCTTGTAAAACAAGCCGTACCTTGTAAGCAATGAAAATATATCAAAATGTTTGCTGCTAGTGGTATTACACAATGAGCCAAGAACAGGCTTCAGATCACTTGTGTAACTTCAAACTAACTTCAAAAAATAAGTAAATGAGCTAATTAAATTGCCTCATATAATGGTAAAAAAAAAGCTTTCGTCTTTACAACATTTTGACAATATATTTTCCTAAACATATATTCCGCGTGTTGTTCTCTTCATGGAGGCACAATGAGTGCATTGGCCAAATGAAATCCACATTTTCCAAAAATTAAACCTTAAAAAATTGCAAATTCTAATTAATCGACAAAATCGATGTATCGCCATCCGTATAGGCTGCTTTTTTATTAAACTAGACAATCAACAGCAAAAAAGCAGGTAGACACATGTAGAAAAAGGATGGGTCGTAGCTGTGTATTTAGTTACTTCTGTGCTTTTATGATCAAGGTATGTGAACTTTTGTTACTGAAAATAAAATACCCCATTTTCTTATGTATTTATGCGTCTTTCAGAATGCCAGGTGAGCGACTGACAGTTCGAAGCCCGGCCGAAATTGGCCGTTTCCCCGGAGCGGCCCCGCCCCTCAGGGTAGAGCTTACCATTCAGAGCCAAGAGGGGAAGAAGCAGGAGGAGGGAGGCTGCCGTCGCTGGTTCAGGAAGATCTGCCCATGCTGCTGTAAGCGGCAAAACGGCACGTCCTATGACATCACAGACAAGGTGGAGTACACCAAGCCCCCGACCGCCGCTGCGGTCACCATGCCCGAGCCTGTCAAGCCAAAGCCTGAGAATGGAGAGATGAAGGAAACCGAAGGTAGAGTTAAATTTCAGTTCTGCATCCTGAATAAACCATACAACGGCTGGGTTTATCGACGCCGTTGGACGTTTTTAAGCTCTAATCCACCTATTGTCTCTCAGAAGTCAAGCTGTCAGTGTGCTCGGTGGACCTTCTGAGCTCCCAGAGTGGACAGAACAGAGTGGAGCACCACACCGATCTGTACCATGGGGACGAGCTGATCATCCGCAGAGGACAGGCCTTCCAGATGGAGATAGAGTTCAGCAGGCCCTTCAGTGCTGACACGGACAAAATGCGCTTGGAGCTGAAAACAGGTAATAAAAAAGAAAAAGAACGTTTTGGTGTAGGGGGATTTCCAAGGCAGAGACATAAGCAAGTCATATTATTTGTAGCTCACTCACACGTATTGGGTCTGTCTCATTCCGAATACTTCCGTCAGTGCACTGCCGTAGTGCCCACTTTCGATCGTTAGTATTGTTCCAAAAGGAACACTTATGTCAAAACGCTTACCGGAAATGACGGGATGACGTGACGAACGCAACACACGTGGACGCAAATTTTCAGCTCACATTCCTTTTTCTTGGCCTAAGTTGATGCAAGAGCAGCCGTGACAGGAGGCCATGGTGTCCCCAGCTCCGATGGTTCCGTCCTCAGCGTAGTCTTTGGTTCTTAAATAAAAGCCATAATGTAAAAGTTCAAATTCCTATCTGCATCTCGGTATTTCGACAGCTTGAGGCAGAAAGCTGTGCAGCAGTGTGGTGGTTCTGCTGTGACAAGTCTTTGCAGTATGCAAAACCTCGTTCCTACAGTTCAATGATCCTTCTCTGTCCTTTCCCTGTCTTCTACAAAGGCCTCTCATTACTCTGTGCCATAATGTGCAGAGCACCACTCTGAGCGGCAGTTCGTCAACACACTGTCAACTGCGGTTCTGCAAAATGCTGCGAGGACGATGCTGGAATGAGTTCATTTGTGTTAAGCTTTTGCCGATCTTCTGCAAGGTCTTCAGAGATTTGAAATACAAAAAATGTAATTCTGTAATTCTCTTCACTGCGTGGTTGCTGATGCTGGGGGGGGGGGCGGGGTTGCTCCCGTCGTCAGGCCGAGCTGCAGTTGAACCCTAGCTGCCACACAGGATTTGGATTCCACCCAGCCATTCCTCAGCGTTAACAGTTTCCAGACCTCAGGACACCAGACACCTCCCTCTGGAATTTACCGTCCTCATAGTACACACTTGGGAATAAATGACCATTGCATCACCACACAGGACCGGTTTCCTGTCAAGCAATGCTTAGATAATTACCATGATTTTCTCAGCTGCATTTGCAGGGGAGGTTTTACATGAAGCATTTTCAAGAATTAGGCAACTAAAAAAGTTGGTTTTATTTTGAGGACAAAGCTGTTTGTTTAAATGCAGTATTTCTTTAGATTCTTCATTGCATTTTTATTTAGACGAGAGGAAACTCCAGGAGTTCTGGATGCAGTCAGACGGGGAACAATGGCTTCTTGATACACTTATTGCTGGAGTCTGAACATGGCCTTCCAGCTGAGTTGCGCAGAGCTAACGCTTCAATGGAGAGCATTCAGTGTTTTAGACAGGCAAGTGAGCTTGTTAGGCAAGAACAGAATATCAGATGACATAAAGAAAACCGTTTAAAGCAACTCTTAAAATGCAAACACATGTGCTTTTGATTTCCCGAATGAAAAAAACAAACACAACTGAATATGTTGGAGCAGTTCCAGGCTTAAAGGTTTGTTTGCTTAGAAAACTAAAATTGCGCACAGCTGGGAGAGGCTGGGATTCATATGTGGTTTAGAGTGTTCTCCCATTTACCGGACCGCCCTGACTCATTCAGATATAGTTCAGTCTGTTTTCAGCTTGAGGCTGCAATTTCCCATCACCTCTGTGAGATTACGCAACGTCACAGAATAAATGTTTGGGACAAAATCACCAGCGGCACCATTGTTGGTATCTCTACCATTCCCTTTAAATTCAAAGTATTTGACCTATTTCTCCAAATTCATCCTTTTACAGACTTCTCAAAAGTAATCTTTATGGTAGATATGTGACTGGACAGAGATGTCTATGTACTGTAGCCACTAGGCCAGACGAGGACCTATGTTTACCTTGTCACCTTGCACAGTGTAGGTGATCATAATAAATGTAAAAAAAGAAAAACTCGCTGTTCGAGACCTGCAGCACAGCGTCATCTTGGGCCCATCATGTCTCCTTTATAACCAAGTCTTCACACGCGCTCTGATGAGGCTCGATCGTCAGATTAAAAGTACCTTTAGAAATAAAAACAACCTTTAAGCAGGTGTTAAACATGCTTTTCATCATGCCCTCATTTCAGTATGAAAAGGGTTTTTCATTGGTCTGGTGTAACCTTCTAATCTTAAATGATGGCTATCCATTAACTTTAAACGGAAGATCATTATAATTAACAGAGATAAAAGGCTTAGAAAACATTATTCTGTGCGATAATATATAATTTATATATGATGTGCTTCACTCAGTGGATTGAGCTAATGTTACTGTTGTTTGGGAGTGATGCCAGAGAAAGACCTTTGAATTTGCTGAACTCTGCTTGGACTTTAACTAGCTTTGCTTCCCTTCGGTCAAATACGACTAATATTGAGCTTTGAAGACAAAAGCTTAAGGTGGGTTTGGCATGAAGTAAAGGACGAGCGTGTGGAAAAGCCCCTCGTGTTACGTTTGGGGGGAGATGTGTGGAGCTGCAGGCCTGTTTCTCTCTGAAAGACCCCACTGAATAAAATCAAAGGTTGCATTTACCTAAATTTTACTGAGCGAGATTATGCTGCTGCAATCAAAGATCTATTTATTTTATGCCTTTTTTTTTTTTTTTTTACATATCTTTATCACTGGGGTGTCATTGATTGTAAACAATCAGAACAAATCCAACAAAAATGCAATCTTGTCTTGTGTGTCGTAGGTCCCCTGCCCATCGTTTCTAAAGGGACCCATGTCATCATTCCGCTGGTGGAGCACATGGATGACGAGCGCTGGGAGGCCAAGATCACAGAGCAGACCGGCAACAAGATCAGGCTGTCCGTAAACTCCCCGGCCAGCGCGGTGATCGGCCTGTACGGCCTCACGGTCACGACTAGCTCTGCCAAGGACGGGGAGCCGACAGTCCACAGCTCCAACAAGGACATCGTCATGCTCTTCAATCCTTGGTGTGAAGGTGAGGAAGAGGGAGCGAAGGATGTAAGGCGGAAATGTGGAAGAGAGGAGGAAAAGAAAGGCGGGTCAAAAACGATAGTCATAGAAAAACAAGGAAGGAAAAGAAAGGCATCGTTCGATTGAATGCCTAGAAAGAATTAATTGATATAAGTCTATGATTTTTCTGGAATGGTGTTTTTTTTTTTTGACTAAAACATTGCTGCTGTGCTGCAAGTACATTTTAATCAGTCTGACAGCAAATACCTGAAGAAAACAGATGGCTGTTTGGAGCTGTAATCTCTAAAAGGAGTACTGATATAGTGTTTCACATGCGTGAGGAAGGTCAGCAGAGTCTAAGAGTGTGCTGCTGTCCATCAAGCAGCAGCAGCAGCAGCATGACTGTGGGTAAGAATCTGAGTTATGTAACTCCCCTGACTATGATTTAAAACTTTTGGCACACTTGTTTGGCCCTCTTAAGCACAGCTCTCGGGTACATTTGAGATCAAACCAGTTTGTTTGCAGGAAGAAATAGACCTTAAGGGGCCCCATTTATAGCCAACATACCACCGTGCTTCTACTGTTGCTAATGCTCACAACGAACTTTAAACAAACACAATTGATAAATACAACGACTTTACCACAAAAAGCTCTTCTTCTTGCGCAGACCTTAGTTTTCACACCTCATCAACTTGTTTTCCCCTCATATTGTAATGTTACAGTATGTAATTTGCTATTTTTATGTAATTTACTATGGATTTTATGTAATTCTATGTGACCAGAACAAAGCAGCATCTCATATGTGTTGATCCAAACCGTTCCGTTGAAGCTCTGGCTGCAGGTTTAGGTGGCGCCGCTGCTGGAAGGTGAACTGCAGCCTCTTAAGTTTTCTTCCAGGGTTTGTCGTCATTTAGCTCCATTGGCCTGCGCATCAACCTTGACGGTCTTCACACTCCCTGCTGCATCCCCACAGCAGGATGGTACCATCACCATGTTTTAACGTGGGGGTGCTGTGCTAGGGGTGATGCACATGGGTAGCTCCCTGCCACTCAGTGTTTTACATGTAGGCCAGAAAGATCAAGTTTGGTCTGGTATTAGTTGACCAGACTTCTTACGGTTTAAATGCTTCTGTCTTCAAAACGTTTAAAAAAATATATAAATCTAATCGTTTGCAACTCAGTCCCTGATCTGTCTGCTGTGGTCTTTTATGATGCTTTTTGTTCACCGTTGTTCTCCGATAAACCCCTGAGGCCTTAACAGAGCAACCGGAGTAACACGGACATTAAACTGCACACAGGTGGACTGTGTTTACATATGACTTGTATTGTAAAGTCAGCTTATTGATTTTATTTAGGGGTTGCAGGGGAAAAGGGACTGACTACAGATCCACATCGCAAGTTGATGACCAGTCTCTGGCACTGTTACTTCTAGGTTGCCGGTTGAAAAGTTGGGGAACCCCTGATTTAGAGGTGCCTGGGTTGGGCTTTTAGAGGCATGGTAAATCAGAGTGAAAAAGACAGTGCGCTTTGGGCTCTGGGTACTTTTATCCGTGCCTTTCGGACTTCTGCGGAACAATCGGAGATTAACGAGTTCTCCGACTCGTTGCAGAATTTCAATTAGCCCCGCGGTTTCTCTTGATACACTGAGGCATTTAATGAAAGGATGCTACCAAACGTGGTCCACATTTTTTTTTCCCCTAAACTCTTCTATCCTCCTCTGTTGTGAAGAGGAGAACCAAAAGATAACTCATGTTATCATAAGGGATTTAAAATATCAACGCCCCAATAAAAAAATTTGTTGCAGCATAAACATTTCCACTTTCCTGAACAAGTATTTAACTAGTATTTGACATTTCCATATTTTATTTTTTACTTTCCAACCACAAACCTTAAGTTGCAGAGACGTTTAAAGCAGGATTGGTTGTTAAACCATATCCTATCCACCTGAGCTTTGGAGATCTCTTACAGCACTGTTTAAACCATCGTCTTACGATGAAAAAAAAAGTCAGGCACAACTGCACCCCTACCAAGACCGGACCGGCCACCTAATATAACAGGCCAAGAACGGAGAGTAATAATAAGATTAGCAGCCAAGAGGCTCGTGGCTACTCTGGGGCACTGTAGGGATCCCACTCTGTTGACAAGACAACTTCTTGTAGTTCACTGCACCAATCTGGCCTAATGGAAGAGAGGCAAGCAGAAAGCCATTATTGAAAGAAAGCCACAAGACATCCTAGTTGCAGTATAAGGTGGCCACAGTAAAAGAAGGAGCTCAGTTCAGATGAAAACTAGCACTCCACATCCTGCTGCAAACATGGCATCCACTATGAAACATGGGAGTGGCGGAGTCCTGCTTTGGCAATACTTTTATTCAGCAGGGAGAGAAGCAGGTCAACGTGGATGTAAGTCCGCCTGCCAGAACGAGAATAAGCCAAAACGTACAGCGAGAGCTTCAAATAAACGTTTTAGGTCAAAGCACGTTGATGCGTTAGAACGGCCCAGTCAAAGTCCAGATCTTAATCTAGCTCCTGATCTGTGCCAAGGCTTGAAAATGTCTTCTTACAAATACCTTCTGTCTAATCTGACTGCATACGCTATTTTGCAAAGAGGATTGACGCACAATTCAGTGTCTAGGTTTGCGAAGCTGGTACTTGCAGGTGTAACTGCCATGAGAGGAAAGCATCCGGCCTACAAGTTTTCAGATTTCTATTTATTAAAAAAAACAAAAGCTGTGGTAAATGTCTGCATAATCATGTGCTATTTTGTGTTGGTGCAGCAGTGCTGTGTAACGTCTAAAACTGTTTTGAGATTGTTCCTGGATTTCTCCTTATGCAAAACTAAATGTAAGATATAAGTCTTTGAAGTTCTATAAAAGAGTTTTGAGATATTTTTTGTTGCATGATGTAAACACATTTTTACAGCTCCAAATCCGTCTTTGGGTTGGGTTCCAAAGCTCTTAACCTCTCTGGGATGAATTGCTATGAGAGTTTGCTTTATTTTCTTATTGCCACTGCTTGTTATTTTATTCAGATAAGAACGTTTAAAGGAAATGAGCTCTTTGTTTACTGGGCTGAGCTTGGCAAATGATCCCTACAGGATATTTGAAAGAGAGAAGAATATGCGCAGTGGAGTACGTTTTCTTCTGTCTTTAGCTGGCGTGCCCAATTCGCTTCTCCCCCCTTCCGATCTCTTCTTCCTAAACCAAATCTCTCCCTCATGCCCATAAAAAATTCCAAATCCAACAATTATTGTATAAAATGCCAAGGGGCTGAGTTCAGAGTGATGCGGCCAGCTGGGGGAAAACCAGCCTTCTTTCTGGCTCTTTACTGCTTCCATGTGTATTTCCTGCTTTTTCTACGCCTCTCCCACACAGTTCAGATGCCTTTTTTTCTTTCGATCTGCAAACCTGAACTTCACTCCGTGGCCCCCCTTCAAATCTGGTTTTGAGCCTCCTCCTTCATATCCTCCTGGGTGTTTTCTTCCCACATTCCGGGAATTTTTCTTTGAAAGGAGCAAAAACGGACAAAGTCTCAGCTGACAGCTGCCGCAGTTTCACCTCTGCCTGCTTTCTTCTTTAAAAATCCCAACATCAGTGTTATTCTTCGCTCTCCCCCTTGCTCCAAACACTCCCAAACATTAATTCCCCTACTTTCTCACGGTTTTCCCCCGTGACTCTTTTATCTATTCCTTTCACTTGCTCTTTTCTGATGCCCGCTTTAGACACCCTGATACTTTTACTGTTCTTCCTTTCTGTTTCTTTTTTATTTTCTGTTGTTTTCCCACCACCCATGTTTAATCACTCTGCTGATAGCAAGAGCGGGATGGGAAAGAAAGCAGATGGAAAAAGAAATGTTCATGTGAAGTGACCCACGCCCAAGTGTGCAACGCTGATTTCTCTCCAAACAGACTGTTTCCCATAGGCCACTGAGGGCCCCACTGTAAGGTCCATGGATTCATTGTATTTTTTAACCATTTCCTGACCTTCGGGACTTGGTCCAATAAATTGAGAAAAAAGGGTCACATTCTTAAGCGGTTTAGTCACTGGGTGATTTTTTTGGGGGAGTTATTTCTACGAGCAGGCCAAGGCTTACAATCTAGTCTACTGGATCAAAAGATATCAGACATTTTGGTTTAAACCGTCAGCCACATTTCCAGAAGTCTTAGGTCCAAACTAGTTTTATATCTCCGGTTTGTTTTGTTTTTTTGTTTTTTCTAGAGGATACCGTGTTCCTGGATAATGAAGAGCAGAGGAAAGAGTATGTGCTGAACGACATTGGGAGGATTTACTACGGCACAGAGAAGCAAATCGGCGCCCGCACGTGGAACTTTGGGCAGGTACGGACTAGACGGGACTGTAAAGTGCTGTGAGCATGCCTTTGTGAAATATAATTACAGCACAGCCTGGGAGAGTTCTCCACACCACAGCAGCTTCACAATTACTGTAGCTATAACATCCCAAGGCCCTGCAGTGGATCAAAAAAGGGCAAGTTATGCATCTGTCAGAACTGGATAAGTGTTGCGTAGTGCATGTTTGTGATTTGAAAAGAAGCATCCATGTTTTTTTTTTATATATATATTTTTTTTTCCAGCCCATTTGTGGGCTTCATTTGTATTCTGCCCCTTCAAGTCAACACTTCTTCAAACCCCATTTTGCAGAAAGTACAGCCGCAAGTCTTTTCGGGTATGTGTCTACGATCTTTGCATATGTAGAGACCCAACCCAAGCTCAGTCAGACTGGATGGAGAGCCACACTGGAACCTATTTTCAGGTGGATTCAGGTCTCAACCTTTACCAATCAACTCAGATTGTTCTAAATCTGACACTGTCCTGCCTAAAGAAAAAGCATCCCCATAGCATTGTGCTGACGTCACCGTGTTTCGCTGGGCAGATGATGTATTTAAAGTAATGTATAGGGTTAATTCTCCACACACAGTTTTATACATATCACCTGCATACAAAGTGCAAATGGAGCTCCTTTAGGAAGTTTTCCAACCGTGACGTTCTTTTCGCCGCTCTCGTAAAGGCAAGATTTATGTTGTGCACAGCTAATAGTTGACCAGTCCACAGATTCTTCCACCTCAGCTGTGTTGAGCTCTGCAGCTCCTCCAGAGTTACCATGGCCATCTAGGCTGTTTCTCTGATCAATGCTCTCGGGCTGTTCATTTAGACAGACAGCTATGTCTTGGTATGTTTGCAGTTGGTCCATTTTCAGATGAGGGATTGAACAGTACTGTATGACGAGACCAAAGCTTGATCTAGTTTCATATCGTAACCCTGAACCCTTTTCAGAGACTTTCTTTGTTCACTGATGTTCTCCAACCAACCTCTGTGGTCTTCATAGAACTGCTGGATCTAAGCTGAGATTAGATTACACACAGGTTTATTCATATCAGAGTAGAAGGTGCTGAATACAGGAGTGTGCTACACTTTTTTATGTCAATTTTTGAAAAACTATGCTTCCTGTTCCGTCCACTTCACAATTCTGCACTGGATCTTGTGGTCTGTCACACAAAATTCCAATAAAAACATGTCTTAAATGTGTTGTTACTGAAAAGTACTGTAAAAATAAATTTACCTTACCTTATGTAAGGTAAATTAGAAATACGTTACAACCTCACATTGAAGTTTGTGGGTTTAACATATCAATTTGCACACAATTTAATCCTAATGACAGATTATCATGGGTATTAGTATTTCATTGTGAACAATATTCTCTTTCTTCTTAAAGGTTTAAAAACTACAAAGTATTGTGTCAAACTATGCATCTGTGGTTATACTCGCTACCGTCATGCTCTCGTTGTATATAGCCGTTTCATTCATATAATTTGTGTTTAGCTATTTTGTACTAATCCTGTTCCTTTTTTGCTAGTTTCATGAGGGAATCCTGGATGCATGCCTGTTCATCTTGGAGAAGAGTGACATGCCCCCATCTGGCAGAGGGGATCCGGTCAATGTGGTCAGAGTCATTTCCGCCATGGTGAGAAAATACAACATACACAAGAAAAAGACAACAGAAAATGAGTTAAAATAAATGGAAACGGTGCAAATAAAAGTTATGCTTTCAGATAAATGCACAGGACGACTATGGGGTCCTGGTTGGGAACTGGTCGGGGAATTACGCCGACGGAGTCTCTCCTGCAGCCTGGAGCAGCAGTGTGGAGATCCTGAGGAAATACCACTCCTCCACCGGAACGCCCGTGAAATACGGGCAGTGTTGGGTCTTCTCCGGGGTCACTACTACGGGTGAGCAGGAGAAAAATAACACACAGAAGCTGCACTTGTGGATGTTATGTGTGGGAGAGTAAGCAGGGTTTGTTTATAGGGAGGGCTTGAACCACAGAAGGGGGTTGAAAGCTGTTTGAAGCCATCTGTGAGGAGTGTGCTGTGCATGTTTATTTGCTGCGCGTGTATGTAAAGAATCTAGAGAGGATACTAAGCAGTGTTCGCTGGAATCCATCTGCTCAAAAAGTTACTAACTCCATTAAGACTCCAAAAAAATGTTTCTGATCTAATCAGGCGCTTTTCATCAGCTTTCTCTGCAACCATATCTTCATTGTGTGTGTGTATCCAGGGAACCCTCACATGATAGCTTGCTGATTTTAGCACATGCCCCTGATAGCGAGCCGTAGCTCATGCATAACCTAAATTCATCTCACCGACATTCTCGTCATACGTGCTACTTTTGCCACAAGCTGAGCTACATGTGTTGCTTTCATTCAGCTGGAATAATAAAGTTTACCCTGTGAAATGCGCAAAAAAATATATGTAACTATAGAAAGTGTATGTTCAGTTCAGGCCAGTTATTAGATTTGCTTGCAAATGTAATTTTAATGCTTTGTCTGCCTTTCCTCGTTTTCAGTGCTGCGCTGCCTTGGCATACCTGCCCGTAGTGTGACCAACTTCCAGTCTGCACACGACACCGATGTATCCCTCACTACAGATATTTACTTTGATGAGAATATGGAGCCAATTGACCTGCTTAACAGTGACTCTGTCTGGTGAGATGCTGAACTTTACGTTGGAAGGGCACCATTCATCCGTACAATAGAACACGCATGAAAAGGCCAGCTGCTCCGTGCATATCTCTGGAACGCACTAAATTTAGGTCCTCTCCAAAAGCACTCCCCTTACGCTGGAATGCTTGGAGAAGTCATGCGCTTTAGCCATTTGCAGCTCCTTTCAACCCACAGAACCTAATATTCTGTGTGCTATTTGCTAACATTTCCCCTTCCAATATTTGGCTCTCATATACTTTGGCGGTTTAAAGAGCATATATCATCTACTTTACAAATTCAGAATTGATAGTTGTATTAAATTTTATGTCCCAAGTTGGGAACTATGTCAATTTATGTGAAAGAAAGAGGTTTGTTTAAGAAGGCTTACGTTACGTATAGAACTCCAAACATGGACATCAATGCTTAGCACAGTGGACACAAACATAAAGTAATGAAAGCAAAGTCTTGATATTTCACTGATGCTATAAAGCAAATGGTTATTCATTGATTTGTCCAGTGATTAGGAAGTCGTCAGGAGAAATGTCTGCAAGCTAGTAGTTCAGAGATCCAGCAGACTAGTGTCCTACCCTGGGATTTAAAAGCGCTCTGTGGTTATCTGTGATTCCCCTGAGGAGAAGGACCGCTAGTGACCAAAACGCTATTCCAAAACACAAACCCTTTGGCATATCTGTCATCTGAATGGTTTATATTAGTGATCCTTGTAGAGATTGTGGAAAACACAGTAGCAGTGAGTTGAAGCATCAGAAAGTCTCACGTTTCCTGGCACGATGACTCCGTCTTTTACCAGTTAAGGGTCAACTGTAGGTTAGTAGTACCAAACCTCTCAAGAGGACAGGAAGAAGAAGTGAAAAGAGGAAAGGAGGGAGTGGAGAGGAATTGAAAGTATATACCATTTATCATTCATTTGGCTCAGACACTGGGAAAAAAACAAAACAAGTTGCAGCTGCAGCTTATTTATGCTGAACATGCAGAAGAAACATTTGGAGAAAGAAGTTGTCGATTTGATTTAATATTGCAATGTGTAGACATAAACTGATCAAAACCAAAAAGTATAGTTTCTCACCAAATAGAATTTTAACAACTAAACTGAATCCCCACAAATCCTCACTGTCCCCTTGAAGATGGTGGTGGGAGGGGGGGGGGGGGGGGGGGGGGCATTTGTGCAAGGGTAAGGGTAAGGGGAAACCCGCGTTCATTTCCTCCATCTATAGAGAAAGTAAGATTGCTTACTGCATCACTTTCTGTATCACCAGAAAGCAACCAGATATCCATTAAACATGTTCCCCTTAAAAGGATTATTTTTGTCAAGAGATATATTTGTTGTTTTGTTTAGAGTTGGCAGTCATGTTCTGCATTTCTGGATAAAGCATCTATATGTATGGAAGTACCCATTTATACGGTGTGGCTTCAAAGGCTGCGTCGGAAAAGTTTGGTTTGACGTTATCAGCTTTAAAAATAAGTTTACACTTTTCTATGCTCTCTGCCTCTGATATATTATGAAATTTAACCTTTAGTATGCCCTTAAAACTGGTTGTAGTTGTGATTTGTCTATTTGCTACGTCAAAATATAGTTGTTTTTTTCGGTAATTAAAACTTCCTTTTCCCAATTGCCCTGTATTAAACAACCATTATGTATTGTCAAACTCACTTAAGGTGTAAAATGTAGTTAGCCAAATCAGCTGTTTCTTCATGTTTGTAGACTTTATAAGAAACGCTGCTGTTTCAGACCGCGGGGGCAAATTAGAGTGGTGCCAATACTTTTTAGTATTAAAAAAAGCCATTAGATGAGTGGACTTTCTCAAACGCGACAACCTTTTTACCTGTAGGAATTTCCATGTCTGGAATGACTGCTGGATGGCCAGACCAGACCTGCCCCCTGGCCACGGAGGCTGGCAGGCTGTTGACTCCACACCCCAAGAAACAAGCCAGGGCACCTTCCGCTGTGGCCCAGCCTCTGTCAACGCCATCCGCTCTGGCCAGGTCTACCTGAAACACGACACACCTTTCGTCTTTGCTGAGGTGAGTGTATTTTTTTTTTATATCCACATTATAAGCTGAAGGTTTAGGCTTTATAGGAGTAACCTTTTTACCCGGAGAAGTTTGCATTTTCAGTTTTACTGCCAATATTTAGTTAAGTGGTTTATAAGCATCTCCTGTGGAGGATTTTATGATTATCTAATTAAGTCAATGAAATTATAAATAATTATGTCTTGTGCCTTCAAGCTGAAATGAATTAAGCAATAAACTGTTATCCGTGAGTTCAGATTGATCATAAATCTTTAAAGCTGACAATCCTTTTTGGCATTTGCTTCTCAGGTCAACAGTGACAAAATCTACTGGCAGAGGAACCTGGACGGTACTTTCTCCCAGGTCTACAGCGAGAAGAAAGCGGTTGGGCACTGCATTAGCACCAAGGCAGTGGGCTCTGATGAGCGGAATGACATCACACACCTGTACAAACACCCAGAAGGTACTGATAAGCCTTCTGTTCACAGATTCCTCCCAAACTACACAACCGCTCACGTCTTCTAAAATATCTCTGTGTACCATTTCTGGTGTAGCTTTACATAATTCCTGTACAATCCGACAAAAAGAATGTTCACTTACCTCTTTATCCTCTCCCTGGGCAGAATCTGAGGAGGAGCGCATTGCTGTGGAGACAGCATGTCGGTATGGCAGCAAGCCAGACGTCTACTCCGTTCCTGCATCCGAGGATGTGACCGTGGAGGTGAAGATAGACGGCGAGGGGCCTAGGATGGGCACCGACGCCAAGCTGAGCATTGTGGTAAAAAACCAGAGCTCACAGCCCCGCCAGACAACGCTACACAGCCAGGTGGCCGTCATGTACTACACCGGCGTGCTGAAGAACGCCATCAAGAAGGATAAGATCCCTGTGGAGCTTTTGCCCAATGAAGGTCTGATTTTTATCTGGTTGGTTAAAATGTGAAAAACAAATAATGCTACAGATTTTTTTCCAACCCATATAGAGCTTTAGCTTTGGTTACCATAATTCTTATTGCTTTGGACTAAATTAAGCTGTCAGTGGGACGGACAGGAAGAGAAGATTTTTGTGAACAAATAGAGGATCATTTAAGCCCCTTTCACACCATTATGTTTGTCATAAATAACCAAGCAACTAAAAGCCATGACATATAAGTTCATTCTTTACTTTAGTCAGATATCTTTATGAATTATGTTGGTAAAGGGGTCAAGTTTCAGATGTGGTTTATTTTAGTGATCATCTGAAAATTTGTATTACACTCTATTCCAAGTTTCTGTTTCCGTGACTCACGATCAAACCAAAATGACTTTAAGTGACCTCTTCAGGGTAAGGTTATGGGACATACTAGAGTTACTAAACATATTTCTTACTTTTGGGTGTGAGTAGATTATAGAAAGTTGCTTTCAATCAAAATGTTGGGTTCATACTGTGTTCCATGACATATGAAATTCCCTGTGGTAAACGGCAGACACTTAATACCCACAAATTGTAAGTAGAAATAATTAAAAGAGGTAAAATGACTAGCACTCCCTGGTTACCCGATTGCCGATATTTTTCCTTTTGAGCTGAGTCACAACATTTGGGTGGAGTAATAAAAGGGTCTTGCGACACTTTAAAATAAATGGGGAGATTCCATGTTCTCTCATCTTGAGCCAAAGTAGCTTTCAAGAACAGACAAGAGCAGAAGGGCTAAGCGTGCTGTGGTGATAAATGAAACTAAAATCATAGGTTCTATCTTTTGGGGTTATTGAGGTCAGTCAGTTTTCTGTTGTATGATACATGCGGTGTGTGTGTGTATGTGAAACTGTTTTAATATGCGAACAAACCGAACCTAAGAGAAAATAACCAGCAAAGCTGGAGAGGTGAGCAGAGATAAGTCAGTTGTCAGTGGGTAGAGCTCCAGCTGGTGTTTCTTATCACTCTTTAAAATGAAGACAATGCGCGGGCTGGAAAAATGTTTGCAAATGTTCTTGCTGTGTAAACAAACTAGCTTCTTTCCCATAAGTTAGCAAGTGCTAGCAAAAATGACAAAAACAAACCAAACAAAGTTATTAAGAAGTTACTGCAGGGTTAGGAGAATGTTGATATAAGCTTGTCAGGTCAGTAAAAATAGGAGCGTTCCGTTGGTAAAAAAAATTAAAATTATTTCTTTCCCTCTGCACACAGAAAAGATTATCGAATGGGTTTTGCCGTACCAGCAGTACCAGAACCAGTTGGTGGACCAGGCTGCTCTGATGCTGACACTGTCCGGAAGAGTCAGTGAAACCAAGCAAGTGTTGGCCAACCAGACAACGTTCAGACTCCGTACACCTGACCTCCAGATCACGGTGAGCTTTAAATTAGCATCTGAATTTCCCGGCTTTTAAAATCAAGCATAACAACACAAATTCTGTAGAGTGTTCGATTCAGCTTCTTTTCCTTGATGAAGTTCCACTTCTCCCTTTTTAAACCAGCCTCTGGGTGAAGCTGTGGTGGGTAAGGAGATGTCAGCTAAGATTACCTTCACCAACCCGCTGTCACGTATACTGAAGGACGTCGTGTTCAGGGTGGAAGGCCTGGGCCTTCAGAAGGGTCATGAAGTGGTCGTAGGGTGAGCAGACTTCCATTTTTTCCCCCCAGGATCTTCTCTTCCCCATTTTCTTCTCCTTTTGAAACTAACGTTTGATTTCTTCCTGTCTCAGTGATGTGGGAGGCCAAGCCACAGTAACACTGACGGAGCACTTCATCCCCACCCAACCTGGACCCAGGAAACTGGTGGCGTCGCTTGATTGTAAACAGCTAACACAAGTACACGGAGTGGCCGACGTCGTGGTCCTCGAACAATGAGAGCTTCAAATTCTACTAAGTGTGCTAATTCTCTGAATTTTAAGCAGTCCTGTTTATTTTTTACTGCTACAAATTTTATTCTGAACTATGAAACAATGATTAACCACTGTAGCATTATCAGTATTATTATTTTTGTATTTATCTGTTATAAACTTAACTCTTGTGTCGTGCTCTGGTTGGGCATGCAGACGGTATTGAACAAAGGCTTTAATTAGCTTTTACTAAACAGATGAACCTATTCTAACACTAGTGAAATGTAAAACACTGAACAAAAAAAAAAAAAAAAAACCTGTGATGGTTCACAGTGGGGCCATTCTGTTTTTATGTTAACGTCTGTTTGTGTGGTTCATTTGGAATCTGTTAATGTGAAGATTATTGACAAAAGGAACAACTTTACATGGTTCAAATGAAGGAGGAGTTCTGTACATGGTTTAAGAAGAAATCTACTCAAATTATAATTTTTTTCTCTGAAGTCTGCCAATATTTTCTAAAATTGTCTATATGGACAATAAAAAAAAAAAAAAGAATCAGCTGAAATATTTTTAAAAATCCAAATGAATTAACCAAAACGTAGAAAATCAAGGACTTATGTTGAATAATAGTTTTATGCTGCCTCTTTTTCATTAAAACGAAAAAAAAAAAAAAACCTCCAGAAGTTATTCTGGATTTTTTACTCTGTCTTTCACCATCATCTGGTTACAATAACTCTCTCTTATTTGATTCTGTACTTTTATGGAACTCCTTCCTCAACCAAAGCCCTGGCTTTGGTTGAATATGTTAAGAGTCTTTATCTCACAACTTTATCTATGCATTCAGATTTACTGTAGTGAGGTTTACTTCCTCCACCTACGTTATTTTTTATATATTTAACTTGCAGCAGAAATGATTGGATGGTTTTAAAAGATTTGTGATTGGCCAACTTGTAAATTGCTCGAAGGCTCGCTGCAAATTCAAACACGGCCAATTTACACATGGAAAACAGCGGCAGGTCAGCCCTGTGGCAGTGTGTGGTTGCACATAGTCACAATACGGGGACAGCAGTACTGGTGTTTAGAGCAGTGTGCAGCAATCTGTTGGCTGCAGTTTTCAAAGCGGCTTTAAAGAAGCACTTCCACAAATAGAGAAAATTAAAGTGTCAGTTCCATTATCCCAGTATCGTTTCAGCACAAGATATTTGTACAAACCGTGAATCTTGTACAGAAACATAATTTTAAACAAAGTCAGAACATATTGGTTGTGATATGTTGGTTTTATTTTTTTTTTTTCTTATGTGAATGTTTCATCTTTTGAAGGAAAGCAGTGCTATTTTCTGAGATGTGTGTGTAAGATTCATAAAAGATCTGCTCTTGACTCAAGATTGTACTCAACATCCAAAATCCTTGATTCCTTAAAACCTTTTCTGGCCTCTTGAACAATAGCACTTGGTGTAAAATGTGAAGAAAGCTATCTTTATCCATATTATTTATCTACCTGGAAAGTTTTTGTATTGTTTTGACAGTAATAAAGATTACTAAAACTTTGATCTGACCTGGGATCCATTATTGCTCTTTAGACATGACTAATGGGTTGAAATGATGCAAGCCAAGCTTCTCACAGGAAGCAAGCATATATTCACATTCCTACATTCTGACAAATCCTCCCCCCCCCCCTTTTATTTTTTGCAGGTAAATAATATTATGAAAGGTTTACTCAGCAAGTATGTTTTTTTGTGCAGGTTTAGGCAGGTGAGATCCCATAACAGCATTTCATCATTCAGAAAGGCTGATGTCATCCAGGATACTTCACTCATTAAAAGCACATAGTTTATTTAATGTTATTAAAAAATGAATGCATCAGCAATGTAACAGTGACAAAGCTGTTCTGGGATAAACCTACAATTGTGTTTTCTTGCACATTTCAAAGGACTTGGAGAAGTTTGTATAATCCCGCTACACGCATTGATCCAGCTTCCTCCTGCAGCCAAAACTTTAGACGCTACAGTGCAAAAGTATGCATTCCTCTTGAACTTTCCCACTTTTTCTCACGTTTCTCTGTTATGCCCAGAGAACCCGAAAGTCAAGCTGCTGATTTTTAAAAGTCAATAATTCTGCTGGAGTCTGGCCAGGCTGGAGCAGAACAGGCAGGCAGGGCCGACCGCAATCAGGATTGAAACTGCTCCACAAGGCAGGGACGGCAGACAAGGCAGACAAATTAAAATGGCTTGGCAAAGGTTTGCGGTTGTGAAAACAGCCCAATAAAACAGAAGCTGATGAGGTGTCTGACGGGAAGGAAATCCAGAAAAACAAGAACATGAGAACAAACTTGACAAGGCTGAACATCTAACCCACCATGAGGCTTGCAACAGTCTGGCAGGGAATTAATGCGGAAAGCCGTTATTTAAAGGCAGGATTGCAAGGACTGAAGATAATTAGGACCGAGACAGGTGTTGCTGCTTCTGCTGATGAGCAGAGCTGAGCATGGCAGAGAGCAACCAGCCAGCCGACCCACGAATCAGAATACTGGGGGCAAACAGCGAACACAGGATAGAATCATACTAGTTACAACAAGAACATTTTATTGTGATTTTATGTGACAGGCCAACACAAAGTAATGCGTGATTGTGCTGTAGAAACAAATTAGACATGCGTTTTAAAATGTTTTACAAGTATATATTCAAAGTGTGGTTTGCATCTGTATCCAGCACCCTTTACTCTGACACATCTATAAAAAATTAAGCCAAGAAGTCCCCCCAAACAGTAAACAGAGTCCGCCTGTGTGGACTGGAGACCAAAAACCCAAACGAAACTTTTTTACCGAGATGCAAAACATACGGTGTGGTGGCAAACCGAAACTGCACATCACCGTGAACATCCATTCAGTGAAACATGGTGATGTGAGCATCATGCTGTGGGGATGCTTTTCTTCATTACAGACAGCAAAGCTGCTCAGGATTGACGATGGAGGGAGACAGGCGGTTCTGCAAACTGTTGACTGGGGGGCAGGTTACAAATGAATGCCACACATCAGATTTCTATTTGCAAAAACCTTTGAAAATCAAAATCACTTTCCTTTCTACTCTCAAATTCTAAATAGGCCATAGGCTGAAGCTCAAAATGAGGCTAGAAATAGGATTTCGCTCCACTAACCTGGGGACTACTTTTCGACAGCAGTTTTCCAATCTTAAATATGTACTCGAGCTGGGGAAAAAAGTTCTCCATGGGATTCCTGCCAGTATTTGAGAAAATGGGTGCCAAAGGTGGCAGTTTACCCAAAAAAGTGACAAATTTGGGTCTTCTACCATTTTCAAACCCTTGTAACTTTTTTATTATTCAGGCGATCGGACTCAAAATTATGATTCCTACAGACATTCATACTTACTCAGAGCTTATAAAGCGGCAATGTTCTGCGTGCTTTAAGTAAGGAGTTATTCTAAATGAAAAAATACACTTTTTAACAATTTCACAATTGCCCATAATATATCTTTATTGCACATAAAAACTGCAATTCTTTGAATTTTCAATTGAAAAACTCTAATAGCAAGATCTCCTTTTGTGTCTGGTTAACTAATAACTATGAAAAGTGGTGTGAATTTTATCACCTAGCACAGTGATTCCCAACCTGGGGTCCGCGCCCCCCTAGGGGGGGCGCCAGAGAACACAGGGGGGGCGCAGAGCTTTCTCTGCTTTGAGGTGATGAAAATTATGGTTAAAAAAAAGAAAAGGAAATTATGGTTGTGATCATAATTAAAAAATCTGCACACCCAAATCGATTTTACAATATTTATAAATTGTATTAAATATTTTGGTCCAAGGTTGAATAATTTTTGGTTCATTTTTGGTCAGTGCAACATCCAGGTCCTGCGGATAGGCAAAAACAGTACTGTTCTTGTCTACTACATGACAAAACGGGTGATTTTGAGCGTACTTTTAGTTAGTTTATTTTTCTAAACAATGCCTACGACTTGTTGTGCTCCCGGTTGCACACAGAGGCATTCCAAATCGTTGGATGTACGTTTCTGTCGTTTACCGAAGGAGGAAGGACAAAGAAAGAAATGCATATTTTCAATGAAAAGAGTGCAGGCAGACCCTCCCAATGGACTGGGGGAGCCATCATACTACGAGAGAATTTGCAGTCTACACTTCATCTCCGGTAAATACAACTTAATTCTGCTCTAGTCATTGTTCTACTTAAATAGCGGCGGAGGGGAGGTGGCGATCGCTACATGGGGCCGGGAGAAGCGGAGTCGATGCAGCAGCAGTAGCCGCTGTCTGGAGCAGCAGACAGCGGCTCCATTACGCCCCCTGTTCACCGCGCGCTAGTACGTCTGTGTTTACGTTGCAATGTCGCCCACACACCCACCCATTTTAACAAGACAAAAACACCAAAATAATCCTTTGTATATGTCGCGGTACGGAACCCTTGGCCAGCATTTCACAGACTCGCTCCGTCCCTTCAGGCTTTTGCTGTGTGGATCTGGCAATCTGATACCATCAACCATCAACTTACTCTTAAAACCATCTTGTGATACGTTATCTAAAGAAGAAAAATACGTGGAGAACTCGTCAGCGACACACTATCAACTGTAGTTAAAGTTGTAAACTTCATCAAAGCTCGCCCTTCTAATAAAATACTTTTTGCCCAGCTGTGCGAGGACGAAGCGCATCAAACACTGCTGCTACACACCGAGGTGAGGTGGTTGTCGCGTGGACTCGTGCTTGTGCGTTTTATTGAGCTACAAGAAAAATAAAAGAATTCATCCAAGATCACAATCGGCCACTCTTTGAACAACTGACTGACGCGTTTTGGATCAAAGCGGCTTATCTGGCAGACACATTCCCTTTGTTCAATGAAACAAACAAACGGATGCAGGGGCCAGAATCGAACATCATGCTTTGCAAAAACGCCCTGGACGCTTTTGTGCGCAAACTGGAATACAGAGTCACTAAAATGTCAAAGGGGGACTTGCAGCATTTCCCGCTGCTGCTGAAACAGTCTGGTGGCGCCGTGCGTGCGTCTTTGCGCACGGAGTTTACGCGGCACATGAACCTTCTCCGCGATGAGATTCAGAGCCGCTTTGCCGACATGGACCAGTATTTATCCAGAGAATCGTGGGTGTTGGAACCCTACGTTTCCACCCTGAAGGACATAGAATACATCGGCTGTGAAGATGAGCTTTGTGACCTTCAAGCTGATTCCGTGTCCAAAAGATATTTCCAGGAAAACGGATTTAAAAAGTTCTGGATTGCCAAAAGACACGCTGTAGCTCCCACACTGGCCAAACACGCAACAACCAGGGTTATTCTCCCATTTAGCACTACATGCCTGTCTGAAGCAGCTTTCAGCGCGCTATTAAGAATAAAAACTAAAGTCAGAAACAGACTCGATGTTCACTAGGACTTTAGACTGGCTATCACAACAATCAAACCTGACATCGCATCTCTGGTCAAAAATATGCAAGCTAAAGGTACCCATTAGTAACTGAACAAATAAGAAGTAAAAAAAGTTGTAAGTTTAGTATTGGTTTCTGAAACTGTTGTATAATTTTATTTTTTAAGCCAGTAGTTGAGTGTGTATAATCACATGGGACTGTTTTTTTTTTTTTTTTTTTTAGTTTATACTTTATGCATGTTTGTAAATTAGAACTGGAAAATATATTGAAAATGTGGACATGCTCATGAAAGTTAAGCTTAGGTTTGAAGTTTATATGTTAGCTCTCTTTTTTGGAGTTTGTAGTTAATTTCTGTGCACTGTACACCCGTTGACATAAAAAATACATTATTAATCAAAAATAATAACAAAATGACATAGCTGCCATTTATTCTTTATTTTTCAAATAAATAAATGTTCATTACAAATCACTTTAATCTTTTGATACGTTTGTGCGGGCCTGTGTAAGGCTTGGGGGTGCTTGGCTTGTCTTGGACTTCAGCAGGGGGGGGCTTTAAGAAATAAAGGTTGGGAACCACTGACCTAGCAGACCAGTTACAATATTGGAAGCAAAATTTTACACAGCTAAAATTTGAACAGTGAAAACTAGGCACAAAGACATTTCTGTTTTTAAACAATGACTTTTGTTGGACCCAGCAAGAGATGTTAAACTTTTTAGGATAACTTCAGGTTGTTACGACTTCAGAATTACAATAGAAAATAGTGTGATGGGTGGTACCCTTCCCTGATGATGTTTCCTCTCCAAAATCTACATTGTCCCACACTAGAACAGTAAAGTTATTACTGGCAAACCCTTGTGGGAGATCCAAACCTCTGGACAACTGAAGCTGAGCAAGACTTGTCTCAAAACCTACAACAGATTCCCAAGATACACAGTGACCAAGTTTACTCACCATGTGTACAACCTGAAATGACCCTGTCAAGTGGTGCAGAGTTAAATCAAGTGTTAGAGATTTTGGGGTTTGATTTCTACCTTTTGAGGATAAATAAATAATATCTTGGCAGATTGACAGTAAACGAAGATCAACCTCCTCCGATACATTAACCATGTTAGATAATGTCAATTCATCACTTACACCTATGCACCAAGCAAGTAAATTATACAGTTCAATTGGCACAATCTTTCTAGCTGAGGAAATATTTAGATCCTCAGATGTAGGAGGCCAATTGGCACTCATTTTAGGGGCACTCTTAACTGCTTGTTTAAGAATTATACCTGCACTATAAATGGTTCTGGTATGGTCTCGTTGTGCTGCATATGTACGACCTTCCTGAACTGTCTCTCCACCACTCGACAAAGTCTCTTGCGATCCTGATGACTCAGTTTCAGTTGATGAACCCTTGTTGAGAAGTCCTGTAGCTTCTGTAAATACCATTTCACTCAGGTTTTTCCTCAGAGGCTTGTAGAAATTTAGTTGGGGAAAGTCTTGCCTCAGTCTTTTCTTCAGAAGATCTGATCTGTGAAAAAGTTACAAGGAATAATAAATATATGCTGATGTGAATAATATCAAAAATCTATTAATGAATCATAATTCTATTAATGAATCATAATTACCTGTAACTTCCATGACCATGGTGTTCTCGTATCATTTTCTGGAACAGGGAAGAGAGCTTTTTCATCCTGAAGATTTCCTGTTTTTTAATCAACTGTGCCCGAATTATTTTGTCACAAAATTCTGTGTACAGTGGCATACTCCCAGGCTTTTGGCATCCTGTGTGAAACAATGCAAAATACAGATTAGTTAAAATGCTTACTCAATCTTAAAATTAACAATGATAGAATATCTCATTCAATAAAATTTTATGGTTAAAATGTTTTATGTAAAACTGCATCCAAATGTTTATTTTACATTATTTACTACAATATAATTTCTCTATAAACTGGGCTTCATTTGTAAGAATAATCAACTTTCAAAAACGTTTAACCCCAGAATGTAACCCTACCATCAATATAAGGTTCACTCTCAAGTATTTGTATTTCACATATATTCTACATGAATTATCTGAAATTCACCTTTCATCACTTGTTGTAGCCACCAGAAATCTTGTATATTCTTTGTAGCACCGTTTGTGGTACCGCACTTCAATTGCGACAATCTTTTCCACGTACATCCTTGAGGATGGATTCGTCCATTTTCAGTTCAGCTGCTTTAACCAAACTCCCTAGCAAAGAGAGAGTTAAAAAAAATTCAATCATAAACCAGCTGCCAACAAATAATATAAAATACCTTTTCTCTGTTTTATGAGACTGAACTGGTAGTTGGGTGACAAATTTAAAATCTAACCATTATTTGACAAATGAATGAATTGCCTATCATCACTTCAAGTTCATAATAATGCCTTTTATTATTATTGAGGCCCTACACATAGCCTTCATACGCCTTTTTCTTAATGATATGAGCAGGCTTGGGCTGGCACCAATTACACATGCATTTTTTTTTATTACTTTTGCTTTTGGTTATGAGCCACAAACAAAGATGCAGTCTGCAAATTATCTACTCACCAGCATTTATAGTTTCTGCTTGGACCAATTTATCTTTCTTTGTCATGTGTCCTTCTTTCACAAAGCGGTCAAGCCTCTTGCAAATTATACAGATAGCAGGAAGTACATTGCCAGACCTCGATGATTTAGTCGTGGATCTCAACCGTTTTGGCGATGGTGGCCGGCTAGTCGTGGACGTGGTTGTGGAAGATTCGTGATCAGAATCAGAACCATTGTTGTCACCACCAGATAGATGCTCCCCGTTTTTCTGCTAGTTTTTCAGCACTGGCAATTCGTTTCTTATGGATGAAACGTCTATAACAAGTTGGATGAAAACCAAGTTTGTGTACCTCCAAGAAGCCAGGAAGAGTTTCGTCTGGACAAGCCAGGGTTGACGTGGAATCATCATCATTGTTATTTTTGGCGAACTCGTCATCGTGTACACATACAGCCTCCGCCAACGTGCGGTCGATTCTGTCAATTTCTAGCCACTTACGGGCACATACAACCAGCTTCTTCCAACGAACAACTGTTAGTGGCTGTGTCCGTTCTTTGTCCACCGATGATATGTGTGTGTGATGCATGTATAATCCTCATTTTTCTGGCGTTTTTTGTCTGATCCAACGGGAATAAGCTGCTCCACGGGAGAGGCCATGTTTGTTGTTGTTGTTTTCTTTTCGCTCGAAGTGCGAGAGCGTACCTGAATGACGCGCTCTGATTGGCTAACGGCTAGGCGGCTTGATTCGAGTGTAGATTAGCGGTGTGATTACGGTGTGATCAGGCTACCGATATAGTTACACTTTTAAGTAATTACTGTAAAAATACTGGCGCAAAGCGATTGGAGAACTTTTGGTTATGGGCTCAAAATTCACTTAGGATTTTATTGTAGGTGTCATTTAGTAGTCCCTAAATAGGTGGAGCGAACCTGAACGATACAGGCTTCAGCCTATGGCCTAAAAAGGTTGGTGACCACTGGGCTACAGTATATGGTGGCTGACTAACTAAATATATATTTTTTTGGCAGCTATGAGCTGGACAAAGTGAAAAGGAATTAGGGCTGTCAAAATTAACGCGTTAACGCGAGATGATTAATTTCCGGAATTAACGCAATATTTTTTTTAACGCATTAACGCAGCTCCGCCCTTTTTTACCCACAATTCAATTGTCCGACATGAGCGAGATGGAGAAATCAGAAGAACCTGTTGGACCGCTGGATGGACAATTCGAGTATAAAACAAACAAAGACGGAACAATAAATAAACATGTTGTGGTTTGCTCACACTGCAAGAAGGACTTTTCGTTTCACCGAAGCACCTCGAGCCTTAAATATCATCTTAACGCCAAGCATACATTTGTTGGGGCTTCAACTTCAGGTGTTACGCCTGGCATGCGTCAGACCACCCTCACCGAGCGCAGGGCATTAAGTAAGTCTACGTCTGAGAAGCTGAACGACAAAATTGCCAGATGGATAGCCAAGGACTGTAGACCGATTAATATTGTCGAGGACACTGGCCTCGCAGAAGTTTTGAAAGTGGCAACTTTAGACGCATTCTACAAGCCACCGTCGAGAGGCACAGTGATGACTAAAATCAACGAACTTTATGTTGCTAAAATGAAAACGAAGGAAGAGGATTTGGCTTCAGCGGAACATGTTGCTTTGACAGGAGACCACTGGACCTCCGTGAGTAACAATAATTATCTGGGTGTGACGGCGCATTACATCACTGAAACCTGGGAACTGAAGTCGTTTGCTTTAACCGTAATTAAATCAGAAGAGCGTCACTTCGCAGAGGCATGTGCTCAACAGTTTCAAACCGTGGCACACAAGTGGAAAATAGAAGGAAAAATCACAACAATAGGGACGGACAGTGCCCGTAATATGACAGCTGCGGCTAAACTGCTGCCATATGATCACATGCCCTGCATCGCTCACATGCTGCAGAGAAGCATCAACGTGAGCCTCTCCGATAGTGGATTTACAAATGTATTGGCCAAGTGTCGCAAAATTGTGGGTCACTTCAGACACAGCGCAGCCAACAGCATGGAGCTTAAAGCACAGCAAGCGGCCCTGGGACAGCAGCAGGAGCCACTGATCCAAGACGTGCCAACGCGGTGGAATTCCACGCTGGAAATGATCAAGCGCCTGAACCGCAATCATGCAGCAATTAAAGCAACCCTGGACCAACAACGCCATAAACTGGTTATGCTGACGCCACCAGAATGGGACAAACTGCAGAGACTGAGCACTCTTCTAGAGCCCTGCAGGTAAGGAATGCACATATAATGTGCAAATTGAAAATTAAATTGAACTGATCAAGCTCCTATTAAATGTTTAACTGATTTACCAGCATACCAACTGGTGTTCAAATATCTTATGTGTGTGTGTTTGTGTGTTATTTTACTGCAGGTATGTAACTGAGATTCTGGGTGGAGAGGCCTATATCTCCTGCTCAGTAGTACTGCCTGCCCTCCGCCACCTGCGTCAAGTGATGAAGGTCTCTGAAGAAGACCCTGCATATGTGGCGAGCTTTAAGACAAGCTTCATGGAAGACCTTGCCTCCCGCCAAGAAAATTCTAACAATGCATGGCTCAAGCTTGCAACGGCTCTGGATCCACGTTTTAAAGACTTGAAGAGTCTGCCCAAGAGTGAAAGGGAAGAGGTGTGGACCTCACTTGGAGGCATGCTTCATGAACATTCACCCAGAAGGTCTCTGCTGACTTCTCAAGATGGACCACCCAAGAAGAAAATTCACCTTCTACAGATGGGCTCAGATTCAGAGTCAGATGAAGAGGCGCAACCTGACAGAGACATACACAGGTACAGGGCAGAGCCAAGCATAAATATGGAGGACTGCCCCATGCAGTGGTGGGCTGCTCATTCAGGAGCACATGACAAGCTGGCGCGGCTTGCCCGCAAATATCTAGCAACTCCTGCATCCACAGTTCCTTGCGAACGACTCTTTTCAGTCGCTGGCCATATTGTTCAGAAGAAACGGTCTGCTTTACATTCAGAAAATGTTAACCAGTTAGTTTGCCTTAGCAACTGGCTAAAAGATGAATAAATAAAGGTAAAAGGACCTCATGTAATAGTTTAAAAGTGGAGTTGTTTGTTCAAAACGAAAAACGTTCCATTCACCCATCCTGTATGTGCTAAAAAAAAAAGAGCAATGGCTAAGTTGCCAAAATTGTTGAATTAAATTCTTTTTTTGGATTTGTCATTAATAAAAACTAAATGTAATACCCCCTTCTTGCTTATCTTTCTGTTTTGAAAACAGTACACAGAAAATTTTTCAATAATATTTAGGCTTGTGATTAATCGAAATTAATTCAAGAAACCTTGTGATTAATTAGATTAAAAATTTTAATCGTTTGACAGCCCTAAAAGGAATATATTAATATTTCTGAGGGAGACCAAATGAAATGTAGCTGATTTTAAAGCTGCTGCATGCCTAATCACCTTTCTTTTGCCCTTAACACCTGATTGAAAACAATGCGGTAAAATTTATTTAAATATTTTTTTCTTATAGTGTTCCCAGTTTAATTTGCTTTTGCAGGTATTAATTGAACTACAGATTTTTACAATCTAATTATTTCTAGTTTCCACACTATGTGTTTTAATGGCTCGAAAGGCCAGTTTTTACATACCTTGTGTTGGTTTAAGGAATAACTGAAACTGCGGAAAGGGTCCTTGGAAATTTGCCAAAAGTCCTCTCTGCGGTTTTACAGACATTGACCCTGACTTATGTCAATTTTTAATGAATTCTTCCTCTAACCTCCCTCCACCTCGGTAACAAACTTCATGAAGACAAGTGGTAGATTCTTACTGACAGACAGGCAAGCTAATTGAGCTGAAGGTAATTCTCTGCCGGTGCATCTTGGACATAGCAGCTCAGAGTAGGAAGCGTGGACACAGAACGCATCCACAATGAGGCCTTGAACAAACCACAGCGTCTTTAGGTGTGGAGGAAGGTTATTGTCTGTGACAGCTTGGGGCAAATGTGGAGAGGCTGATCAAGACAAACTCTAAAAGCTTGTTGGGCGTTACATGGCCAGCTGTCAGACGACAGTGAGGCAGGACTGGGACATCGCTCTTTCAAGTACACTCCAGTGAAGAGAAGTTGTGTTTTTCTGAACTATTTGGACACATGGATGATTGATATATAAGATGTGTCGATACTGAACAATTCAAGTACTATAAATCAATGATAATACACGAAGGAAAGGCCTTAAAATGTTCTGTAAGATATAATAAACTGCCAAACCTTTAACCAGCCTCCACATGTCTCCATGTCCTTTAAAAACAGCAGCGCTCCAACTGCAGGTTGCTCAAATGCGAGCCGCCACAATTGACAAATATTCCTGGATAGGTGTCGAGATGTTTTCAGAAAGAACTGAACAAAGGTCCGGTTGCCTCTGGTTTAAGCCTGTTTGCTGCTCAGGATAAAGAAAATAAAAGGCCTGGGCTGAGCCCGAGAACAGATTTTATATCTCATTGAGATGCTGGAAGTGTCTTGAAATTGGGTTATTGATGCAAGAACCCCCTTAAACACCTCACAGTAGGGCGGACTCCTCAGATCAATGCAAGGGAAGAATTTCTCTGAGATAGTAGTTATTAGGGGATAGGGTGTCCTAATGTTTCACTTCATTAAAATACACATTTGTGTGTGTAAAACACGGCAACTTTCTGTAAGGAAAAAAAAAATCCCTTTCTCTACTAGAGACCAAAACAATAAATAATGAAATTTATATGTTAACATTTCTCAATAAAGACCTGAATATTCTTTGGTTCTGTTAGGAGTCATGGAAAAGCAGAACCTAATTGCAAAGTGGGAGAATGCCAATAATAAATAAGTCAAAGTTCCTGCTTGCATCATGTGCTTTGGAATTTATAAAAAGAATCAAGACTATAGATGGAAGATGTCACACCCCAGTTAGTTTGAAAAATGTGGACTACAGACAATAATTCTCGCACTGCAAAAAGGGAACTAAAAGTAAGTAAAACTTTCTTGAAATTAGGATATACTTTTAGTTCCCTTTTTGCAGTGCGGTCATCAGCGGTCAGTACCAACAGGATGAGGACAATTTTTGAGTACTGCATCTGATGGGCACATAATCCAAAGGTATGCATGAGTATACCTTTTTGGAACATATTTGCAAAAGAAAAGATGTCTCCTAAAAAAAAGAGAGACACAATTTGTCACTTGAGGATACTCGACAGGCTGAAGTGCTGAGTTGGCGTTTTGGGATCCGCCTTGGAGAGGTTCTCTTTAAACCTGTCTGACAGATAATGCTGGGTAGCAACTTACATGTCTCCCTGTGTCCAGTTCATTTTGGTGTAACCCAGGGATCTGTTTGGGGCCTTGGTACTTTGGCTAAGTCTTCCACATTCCAAGAACGTTGGCACAACTTTCAACGCCGTTTTTCCCTTGGATGCACATGTCGAGTCTCCGGTTCGTCCCCGTTTGTGTAATCTCAGAAGTATTGCAAAATAAAGGTCAAATGTATCATGTCCTGAACTGAAGATGGTTAGTCATGCTTTTGTTCCATCACATTTAGATTATGACAACAGGCTGTATGTAATGGGGTGAAACTGTGCAGCTGTTAAATGTTTGTCTTCCATCTGGTTATATTTGTGCGGTTTTAATTTGAAATGCACTTCTTCTCCATTTCACTTCACCCTGTTCATCATCCATGAATGAGCAATACCTGATGACTTGAGTAACCAATGGGGAGTCAGCAGACCGGCAAACAAAAATCAACAACAAAAACAATGAGTGGTGGCAAGGAAAGGCATTTAAGAGGTAAAATGTGGAGCGAAAGGGAGACGCCTCTCGCCTGGGCAGGTACCAGGTCACATCAGATGACTTGTGTATCCATATGTCACCGACAGGTCCCTGGAGTCCTGTGATCGAGGACTGCTGATGGAGCCGCATACACAGCTGAAAACAAAAGCACACTGAGCCTTTTGTTCAGCGGCCCCAAGACCCTGGAACTCTCCTTCTTTTGGACTTGGGATCAGTGTTTTCTTTTAAACGGCAAAACAACACAAATTTGCATTTTCTTAATTTCTCTTGGTGTTTATGCGTATTATTTGTTCTTCGGTTGTTTTATCGATCAATTGTGAAATATGACTTACTTTATGTTCTTACAATGGCGGGTTAAAAGTCGCACCTCACATGCTTGCTGTTAAATACGTAATTTGAGTTTACTGCTACGGTGAACTGATCTACAAACTTTGCTCCTAATATGACAACATCTCCCTATGTGATTAATTAAGCCATACAAAAGTGTGATCTGTATTTTGCCCCCTTAAGTCGATAATTTGAAGAACCATTTTTTGCTAACGTTGCACCAAGTCTTGTTAGAGCAGGTCTCTACCACCTTTTTACATCTAGAGAATGAAACTTCTCCTTTCCAGCATAGCTCGAGCTTATTTCAAGTCAAATTTCAAGTCTTCCCACAGATTCTCATTTGAACTTAGGTCTGGACTTTGACTGGGCCCTTCTCAACACACGAACAGGCTTTGCTCTAAACCAGGGGTCATCAACCTTTTTGAAATGGAGAGCTACTTCCTTGGTGTTGTGTCATACGAAGGGCTACCAATACTGACCTTTGAACTAGAAGAGTCATAGTTCACCTTAACTTCCAACGCCGTGCTGCTGGAAGGTGAACCGCACCCTGCGTCTCCAGTCTTTTGCAGCCTCTAACGTCCTCCTGGATTGCCCTGTGTTTACCTTTTCCCATGTTCACATCATCTCTGACAAGCTTCCCAGTCCCTGCTAAAGAAAATAATCCCTACAGCCTGATGATCATCATGTTTCACGGTGGGGTTGGTGTGCAGTTATCTGCATATTAGGACACAGAGTTCAGTTTTGACCTCTTTTGACCACATTCCCTCCTCCATGTTTGTTGTGATCCCTCCGTGGATTATAGAACACTAAAACATGAGATTTCTTCTGGCTTTTAAAAAAAAAAAATCTTTCTTCTTGCCACACTTCCATTATTGCCACATTCACTGTGGAATTTTATTGCTCAAATGTTCACAATTGACCCTGATTAAAGTTATAGCCCAGTACAGTATTACATATATAAACTCTGTTAGCTGTGAGGACATATTTCTACTAATACAAGGTGCTTAGTTTTGTTCCTACCGCTGAAGAAACAGAACGACTAGATCCCACAACCAAATGAACTAGAACGTTAACATAAACATCGAGTACTGACCTCTACTGGTAGGGCAATGTAGTAAGTATATCACTGATTGCTGGTTTGGGAAACATTTGTTTTTCTTCCTTTTATTTATTTTTAAGGTATAAAATACAACTGAGTGATAAGGTGAAAAAGAAATAAGAGACACAGAAAGCAAGGAAAGATTACCTTGCCAGGCACATGATAAAGTGTGAATCAGTAGCCATCTGGCAGCTCACAAATAAATAAAACACGAGCATCCTAAGATAGGAATCAGCATCTCTGTGTTAACCAAAAATTCAACATTAGAACAGCTTTTAGTGCTGGACAAATACATTTGGCTAACTGTCAGTGGGAAGACATTACCAAGTAAATCATTTAATAAATAAACATGTGGGCACACTGAATAAACCATCCATCAAATATGAGAAGAACCAACATTTACGACAGTCAAAAAAGATGGCAAGATTGCATTCGGACTCATAATATATCTACAAATGCCTCAAACCAGGACAACCCAGAGTGCTCATGCACACAGGCTGCCGGGCTGAATCCACCACAATGATTTCTGCAGATAACAGCGCAGAACTTTCAGTCCATTTGCAGATTCAGAGCCATGCCGTCAGTCTACAGATTTGCATACGTTTTCCACCACCCTGTTGAAGTCGTCTGGTTGGTCAGCATACACGTGGTGTGAGGCCTCATTTATCAGCTGCAGAGAGGAAAGGTTTGGGGTGAATGGCACAAAATACACAGCTAGTTACAGACCCGCTGAGATTTAAAATTAATGAAGTTGTACGAGAAGACAGAAAGTCACACCTAAACTTTAATGTTTTAGCTTTAGAACGAAATGGCAAAGTGCCTTGCAAACATTTTAATACTGTTTGAAGCTTTATCCCCCCCCATTCTGTCTCATTGTAACCTCATAATTTGTTAATTTTTATTGGGATTTTATGCGGTAGACCAACACAACTATTAAGTCAAAGTCATACGAGATGTTCAAGCCACACTTTCAGATTTTTATTTGTGAAAAAAATATATATATTCCTTTTCACAATTATGCACTACTCTCTGTTTGATTATAAAAAAAATACTGTAAATCCCAACAAAAACGCTGAGGTTTGTGGCTGTAACATGCAAAAGCCCAATTTTGGAAGGCCCGATACATGTGCTTGTGGCTTTCTCTGCATCCACTCACCAGCACCTTGGTGTGGGCCTTGCCCCTGATCTCAGCTGCCCTGTTCCCAGATGAGCTGTCCACCCAGGACCGAGCCCCATACAGCATGGTGACAGGCATGGAGGGGGGCAGCAGATGTACCCGCTGTAGCATAGGCCTCTTAGCCCAGCCCAGTGTTTCTGACATGGCCCGGAAACCTACCTCTCCACTGGGAGAAACAGAAAAACAAAGAAGGGCGTCACTGTAAGGCATTCACTTTGCTTTAAAAAAGAAGCTGTCTAGAAATTTGTTTGACCATACCTTGGAGTCTGTGCATTACAGTGGTAAATGTACTGTGTCATAGTGTCGTCATCAAAAAGATCCTCAAATTTCCTTTTGAAATCGGGTCGGAATCTGTTCACTAAACCTGGACCTGAAAGAATGAAACACACATGGTGGGATGATGGTGGAACATTGGAGCTAACAGAGCAGAAGCAGAAACAAATTTCAACATGTTTACCCCATGGGCCTGCAGCTCTGATAACAGCCAGCGGGTTAAACAGGGAAACAACCGATGCAATGGCTTTTACCCATCGGGGAATGGAGGGTCTCTTTACCACCTCAGCGCCCTGACTCTGCTCGACCTCTGGTTTGGATCGCTCAGGGAAACCCCAGGGGTCCACCAAGATAAGGTGCGACACTCTGCGAACAGATTAAAATGAAGACATGACGTGCCTGGTACAATCAGCTTGAAAGCAGAAAAAAAGTAGTTGAGGTTAATGTGTTAAACTGAATGACCACTAGATGGAGCCAACTATAATGGCAGTTTTCCTTGGATAATCTTGTTTAAGAGATCTCAGTATTTTACAATATGGACAGAGTTTTAAAAAAATTAAAATACCCCTCCCCCCTGTTAGCCCATCCTCCCGTTTGGGTCCCCTTCGTTGGCTGGCACCTTGACCCACTGGTTGGTGGTCCTCAGTGTCCAGGGCTAGGTGTTCAGGTGTATGCTGACTCACTCCTGGCAGCCGCAGGGCCTGGGCTCCATGTTCTGTCAAGGCCCCGCTGGGGGGCGTAGGGCTTACTACTGCTCCTGAGTTATGTTAGACATTCTCTGTTGTTTGGCGTATTAGACACCCTCAGCTTCCCTGGGGTTTTAGATTTTTCTGTTCCCTGGCGTGTGTGGACGCCCTCTGGTTCCTGGCATTAGTAATTCTCTGTTTCCCTGGTGTTTTGCAAGTTCTCTGTTCCCTGGCGTGTTGGACGCCCTTTGGTTCCTGGCGTTTTAGTTATTCTCGGTTCCCTGGCGACTTGATTTCTTTGTTCCCTGGTGATTTAGATAGTTCCATTTTCCATCCGCCCCGGCATCTTCCTTACGCCCCGGAGTTTTCCCCTGGCGTTGTCGTATGCCTGTTTTTCCTCTGGCGTTTTCGTACGCCTGTTGTCCCAGGTTTTTCCCTACGCCTGTTTTCCCCTGGCTTTTCTCTACAGCCTCTGTTTGCCTGCCAGCGTAGTTTAGACGCTCTCTGTTTGTCTGCCAGCGTTTGTTAGACGCTGTCTGTTTGTCTGCCAGCGTTTATTAGAAGCCTTTTCGTTTGCCAGCGTATTAAGACGCTTTTTTTTTGTTTGTTAGCAATTTAGACGCTTTCTTGTTTGCCTATATTTTCTTCTTTATTTTGGTTCGCCCTGGTTGGGTAGTTTTTTGTTTGACCCTAGCCTGCCATCCTAGCCTCCCTCCTCCCACCCTGGTTAGATTTGTTTTGGTTTTGACTCTCCTCGCCTGTCTACTTGGTTTGCTCCTGCTAGCCGTTTGTACCCTGCCTTGGCTTATCCTTGTTTGTCTCTGCCTGTTGCTGGACGTAACCTGTCTCACCTCTGAAACTTCTAGTGGAGCTTCTGATCCTGCTGCGGTTCTGGCCTGCAAGTATTTACCCTGCCGTGCTACTGATCCAGCTGTGACTTTGGCCTACAAGCATTCACCCTGTCGTGCTGCTGGTTCTGCTGTACTCTGGCCTGCAAGCATTCACCCTGTCGTGCTGCTGATCCAGCTGTTGCTTTGGCATGCAAGTCCTCACTCTGCCGTGTTGGTGGTCCTGCTTGCCAGTTCCTGTCTCCGCTCAGTTACAGCCTGTACTCTCTCCAAGCCATCAGCTCCTGCCTTCTCCTACACCTCTGTTCCAGTCCCGGCCTGTCTCTCTGGTTTCATCATCCACCTTCCTTTCAATAAACTCTCAATTTTAGTCCCGTGTGTGTGGTGTAATCTCTGGGTTCATCCATAAACAAATCATGACAGTATCAAGGCGTTTGCTGTTTGTACCTGCAACACTTTATCGGTAGGTTTTGCTCTTCTTTTTATATCTCTCTTTGCAGGTGAAGAAGCAGACTCCGAGGATGTTATCTTGTTCTCTCTTTATCTTCTCCTCTATTTTTGTCACCCTTTTAACATTTTGATCCATCTTTTTCTCTTCCTCTCTTTTTCTCTTTCCTTTCTGTTTGTGTGCTCATTAAAAATAATCCCAAAATATCTAATAAAGTTTTTGACATTTATAGCAAGCAGATCACAATGGTGAAAGCAGTAATGCTCCACTTATGAAAGTAAAATCTGTTTGGCTCTCTTTGGCATTAAGACAGCAATTCTTAATTCTATGCTGCCAGAGAGGCCACGTAAAAAAAGAAAAAAAAAGTCTGGGAAGATATTAGCGTGGCAATCTTAGTCACTTGACTTGAACTCTATAAAAATACATCTGGTGGGATATAAGAAGGGTTGCTGAAGCATATAAACTTTTAAACGACATAGGCAAACTGGAGACCTTTGCCCTTTTAGAGTGGACCAAGATTCCTAAGATTCCTCGGCTATCTGACTATGAATCATGTTTGCAGCAGGTTGGAAGAGTAAAGACTGTTTCACTAAATACTAAAGATGGTTTTCATGAGGCAGTTAAATAATGTTGAGACAACAGTAGTCATTAAAAGTTAATGTGTTTAAATTGGTGAAACCTTGTATAATAGTAGCTGTATTGAAATTTTCTAACTGTGGTTGATGTGGTAGTTTGTACTTTTTGCAATAAATGTAATTCACAGGGGTAGTTTAATCAGTTTAGTAGTAACTACAGGCGTAGTGGTGCACAGTAAGCAGGGTGACAAGTGGGGTATAACCTATTCAAAGTTTATGTTGAAGAACATGTGTAAAGAGTGACATATTGGGAGTCAGCAAGTCTCCATAGCTCTGTGTCCTACTATCACAAACGAAAAATTTGTGGAGTTTACTAGGACTTTAAAAGGAATGGCGTTCTTAGAACCAACACAGTAATGCTTCACCAGACGTAAATCAACCTTCCTTCGTGGCTGTCTCAGAGGACTGATCACAGGTTCCTCTCTCTGTAAGCTTTGACCTTGTGAAATATTATTTGAGAGGCCTAAGGACGGCCCTATTGCCAAATGGGCTGTTACAGAGTATTGACAAGGTTACTAATTATTGTGTGGAACAATGATTTTGTTAAATTATCTTCCTAAGTATAACTTTAATTTAATTAAGGACTGTTTACATTTGTCTATGAACTGAATCTCATGAAAAAGAGGGTTATGGATGATTACCTGGAAGGATGTTGAATTGCGTACGAAGTAGCCAGATAGCCCCCCAAACTGTGTCCAAGCAGGATCATGGTCTCCAGACCAACAGCCTGCCTCCACTGTTCAATGGAGTTCACAAACTGCTCCTCTGCCTTGGCAGCATCTGAGGGGAAGTGAGGCCTCGAACTCCTGCCAAAACCCAAAAGGTCAAAGGCGTAGACGGTCCGCGAGCGGCTCAGTGCGTCTAAGTTCCTGATCCACAGCCCAACCCCTCCTCCAAAGCCGTGAACCATCACCAGGGGAGTCTTGGGTGCTGGGGGAAACAGGAACAGGAAGACATCTATCGTCTGAGAGCTGTCTTTAAATGTAAACTCTTAAGCTCCATGGTTTCACAGCCTAGTTCCTTACTGGAAAGACTCAGTACCTTGTTCTGCAGATTTGGGAGTCCCTTTGTTGGTAAGAGACAAGGTCCATATTCGGTCCTGGTTTTGAAGGGTCACAAACCTGGCCCATAAATCATTCTTAATACCTGTTGAGAGCAGCAATGAAGCAATAAGCTATGTTTTCTAATCAATACTTGCGGTTACATAATCAAACAGCACACTGTTAGTCAACACAGTCTTACAAGCAAGAATCTTAGACTCTGTAGTCTTCAACAGGGACATGGAGGTCGGACGCCAGGAGGGCAACCAGCTCCAGATGGAACTTGACCTAATCAAAGTGAAGTGAAGAGACAAGCATGTAAAGAATGAAGAGATTGCAGATAGCACAGGAAGTATAATAGCAATGCCACGAGCACAAGTCCAGTGTTAGAGCCAGCATAGTCTTCGCTATCAATATTTGCATAGTGTGCACACACACTGAGAGAGAGTGAGTGAGTGAGAGTGAGAGAGTCACATTTCAAAGCCATCATGCTGTAAGTCACTATAAGTCACACACCCATAGCAATGACAAATTATTAAATACATGGCTTTGCAAAAGTCTTCATACCTACTCTTTGAACTGTTTCATGTTCTTGATGTGTTTTACAGATTTTTATATGATGGACCACCAAAAATTTTATAGTTCACTTAAATTTTTTTTGAAATTTTAAAATATCTCACACAAAAAAAAGAAGAAAAAACTGTCAAGTGAGGCCTGGGTTTGTACTCAACACCCCGTTACTCTGATAGCCCATATAAAATCCAGTGCATCCAACTGCAAGTGAACAGAATCCGCCTGTCTCTAAATTGGTCCCGGTATTATACCCAGCTGTTTGTGAAGGCCTCAAAGGTTTGTCAGAGAACACTGGTCAACAAACAGCATCATGAAGACAAGGACCAGGGAGAAAGTTCAAGCAAAGGCGGGTTTTGTGGAGGGGTCAGTTAGTAGTTGTCCTTTGGCGATAGCCTTGCAACTAAGCCTTGGATCTCTGATTTTTGCTCCACGAATGACCTGTCAGGTGTTCAAACAGGTTGGAGGCTTTTATTTTCAGAGGATGGAACGCACAGAGATCTGTGAGCTGTCCAAAGCTAAGGGAATAGGTTTATAACCTTCCTCTGAAAAATGCCAATAAGAGATGCACTGTTCGAACGAAACCCATATGAGGAGTAGACTGTCCCGTTTGGTACAAGCCGTGTAGGGGACACAGCAAACATATCTGACAATATGAGACCCAAATTGGAACCTTTTAGCCTAACACACACATCACCATGAACACACCATTCCCATTGTAAAGCAAGGTGGTCGCAGCAATATACTGTGGGGATATTTCTCTTCAGCTGCGACGGGGGAGCTGGGCAGAATTGATGGGAAGATGTATGGTGAACAGCACACAGGGCAATCTGGGAAGAATACCTATTAGAGGCTACAGCAGAGTTGATCACGGGGTGGAGGTTTACCTTCTGACCGGACAAAGTTTTTTTTCTTGCGCGCATTTCTGAAAACTTTCTATATTTTTTTACCCATTCCACTACATAATCATGTAATACTTTTTGTTAATCTTTCACATAAAGCAAACATATGTGCACATCCCAAAAAGTCTATTTCTAATTATTAGCATTTCATAACAAGGCA